>NC_064624.1:67332253-67634753 GCF_023898315.1 Schistocerca nitens
ATAAACTCAACTTGAAGCTTGGTTTGAACACTACTCTTTTACAAGTAATGGTCCTGCTGGAGTGACCCTTGTCATCCTCTGGCCTTTGAATTTTCTTACTCAGCCAGTTATAAGGGAATCAGTGGAGTGCAGACTCAACACAATACTGAAACTTGTCATCTGTCACATCTTGGGAGAGGCATTGGAGATACTACCTTGAACCTTTGGATTTGTAATCTGACACTCATCCACTACACAACATGCCCTACATTGACTGAATAGGTCAGTTCAGAACCTCTTTCTACTTGACGTACTTGGGTGTAATTGGATACACACTACAAGACAACATTCAGTGAACATCAACGTGTAGTGTTTTACTTGTGTACAACTATTTCAAATACCAAGGATTCTTTGTTGTCCTGAAGATTTTGTACATAATAATTTAGAAATAAAGCAGTGTAATCCATCAACAAACTTACACCAAGTGTACTCTGCAGAATAGGATTCCCACAGTAACAGTGGAGGAAGAGAAAATATTAATCATCATCAAAGTGTATTAGTAACTCACCTCCTCCTTAATTACATGATGTTCAAATTCAGGAGGACATAACTGCAACAAGAAATAAACACCGGCAAATAAAATAACATTTGAGCAAATGAAGTTCACTAATTTCATTAATATTACCGTACAGACAGTATATACACTGATACAGTAAATGAGAAAATACTTAAATGAAGTATCAATGGACAGTAATTATCTACTACAGATAGAGCAGAATGAACGAATGTCATGCACCACATTAAAACAGGACTCAAGACAACACATTTTCCTCAAAGTAAAAATTTCATTTTTTTTTTATTGTCATTTATGCACTTCTTCATTCCTATATAAGGTGACATGAAGGAAAGCTTTCAGGGATGAGTAACACATGAAGATCTACATTAACAGCTCAAAGAATTTGCTACAGGCAACTTCTGTAATGTATGCCAACAACAAATTATTACTAGTGCTAATCTGCTGCCACTGATAATTATGGGCACTACTTTTGGATTACTTTAAATGTAAACTGGGAGAGAAGCTACATTTAAATAAAATACACTGCTCTTCTTATACAACTAAGCTGCTGTCTATTTATCACCTCAAACTACAAATTTATGTAATGCTAATAGCAAAGCCAAAACCTGTTTAATACGAAAATTATGTGTCAAGCAGAATTTAAATCACTCAATGCAATCACTAGTTAATATTAAAGAAATGACTAAAAAGGTTTTGTCATAGCTGTAGGTGTTCTATTCCTGCCTCGTGTCCATTTGCAACCTGTTGTAGACTTTTGCACCAGAATACCAAACTCTACTCTGAATCCTCCACAGGGATGAATAGTTTGAATTGATATTATTTTACTTCAACTACTGTGGTTGTGGTAATATGCCGAACACTAATTATTAAAACCAAGAAGTTCAGTTATTAACATTACATAATATTTTAATTTAACCTCTAGTAGAATAATATTTTTTGACCTTACTCACACTGCCTCTGAAGATTATGCCATAGGACACTACAGGAGGAAAGTACTACAGTATGCTAGCAATCCTTTATGCTGGTTGACACAATGAGAGAGATTTATAATTGCAAAGCAAGCAGAACCAAACATTTTCTTTTTGTCAACTTATCCATATCCTGGTGACATTTCAACTTATTACCCACATGGGTGCCTAGGATCATCACGCATATAGCCTCGTCTAGCGTGTGTCCACTGATCTTTATTTCTTGCATTTTTAAGTTATTTTTATTTGTTTTAAACTGAGAGATTATAGGTTAAGATGTTTCTTATGAACCAGTTGTAAGGTTGTTCTTATTTATCCTCCTAGCTTTGTGGTATATATGTGTTTGGGCCCTTTGTTAGTATACTAATGTCATTAGTAAACATCCCACTTTCTGAAGAGTGCTCCAATAATCCTGGCTAAATCATTTAGAGAGATAAAGACTAAGAGGGAACCAAGCACCAAATCTTGAATGACACAATATGTTAACATTTTGTCAATCTACATTTAGTATTATTCTTGTTGTATCATTTATTTGTGTTAAACTCTGCTCTCCACTGCCAACATAACACTCCATCCATCCAGAAGAAATGCCTCGACAGCATATCATTTTTGTTTCCAGAGTATAATTTTCAGATCTAAACAATTGACACCATCCTCACAAACTGTGGACTGTGTTGCATTGGAGTATCTTGCATGCTTCAACAGCAGTACCATAGATGCAAGCACATTCAAACGGTATCTGTGGAGAGGCTAGTTAGGTAGGTAGTTTCACATTCCGTGGGTCATTTATACAATTAATAGCAATGCTGTGAAGTGAAACATTTTACATTCATGTGTAAATAGGGTACATACTGACCATCTACAAGACTTTCTTCTTTTAATACATATATGTGTTAGTAATTCCTACCCACCCCTTTTTACACAACACAAAAATAGAAATTATTCTATGAGATAAAGGCAGTTGTCAGGGAGAAAGTTTGTCAGTCTGTTTTCAAATTTTACTGTACTGTCTGTCGGACATTACATCTTTGGTAGATGATAAAAAAAATTGGTGTCAGCACTGTAAATCACTCTTTATGCTTAAGACAATTTTAGTGAAGAGTAACGAATGTGTTTTTCTTTCTGGTATTGTAATTTTGTACACCATTGTTCCTTTCAAATTACAGTTCACTATTTACAACAATACCAAATGGTTATTGAAGAGGGGCTGGTGACTTTTCAGTAGTTACAGGGGCCAGTCTGGATGACTGATGTCTCACACATTGCAACATTAGCCAAGATGACATTTAACAAACGAAAGACATGTTAAACTATAACTGTTATATTTCCTGAGTGCAGCATCAAACCAGAAAATCCTGTAATTAGAGGACATTTGCCTATTTGCATTTTCATCAATAGCTGTTACTTCTGAGTATTTCAGATTTGGGGACAAAGGGGTGGGTGCTACCAGTTCAAGATTTTACTACTTTGGCTGACATACCATCAAAACTGGCAGAGTTTTGAATTATTTTGTATAATGCATGATTTTTGTCTTTTTCATGACAATTTGAAGTATTTTTAACACTGTTTATAGAGCACCTTTCAATCTTTGTTTAGAAATAATTCTCTGTGTCAAATAAAGCTCTCTCTTCCTGGCACAATTTAGATTAATCTCTACTCCCGCAGTGAGAAACATGTTGCCACTGTCATTCTGTCAGTACTTGACTGCTCTGTTATCTTGTGTGTGGGAACTTTGTGATGAGATCCACATGCATGTATACAAAAGGCAAGTGTTAATACCATTCACATACACAGTTACAGCAGTTGCTTGTAAGATGGCAGTGAGGGAAGATGTAAGGAATGGCATGGGCCAGTTACCAAGACTACCACTTCTAACACTGGCACTTTCTTAAAAGATGCTATGAACTGTTAGCATAAAAGCATTAAAGTGTTTGAAAAACAGGGTGGTAGGAAAGAGTCTGAAAAGTTTGTACAGATGTTGAAGAGTCTGCACCATTTCAGATTAATTAGAACTGACGTTAGCCAATGAGGCCACTGCACAGGCGAATTCAAGCAGCTTGCCAGATACAATTAGTGTCAGTTGTTCTCATAGCATAGGTGGTAGTACATAAGACCACTCAGCCTTTGCCTCGAATTCATGTCTTGCTACCATCCCATGTCCTATTTTTGTATTGCTTTCCTGTTCAGTTTTAGGAACACCTTTGGCGACACTATACCTGGTGGGTTACCTGAATTTGTGCACGCAATGGCCTGATTAGCTAACTTCCGTGCTAATTAATTTGGAAATGGCACAATACATTGAATTTTTATCTTAACAACTATTTCTCAGCACAAACTACCCTACAACACCCTTACAAGCTTTTCAAGTTCTGACAACTCTGTATATTTTATGGAAACAGGTGTGAAGCTCTTTCAGGTATCAGGAGTCTTCACTCCCTCGACTTGTAAGCTAAATGAATGTATGTCCCATTGGACTACTGGGGTTGTTTCAATGGTGAAATATTTTTTATTTATTTCCTATCTTTGTACAAATTTTGGTACTTCGTGCTGCCTTCAATGTGCAGCTTGATGATAGTTTCATGTTTGCTATGTAGCTTGCAAAATCTGCAGCAAGGTCAGCAGGTTTATCTGAAAAGAACTGGTTTCTATGATCTGGTAGCAATGGGCACACTTACTTAGACATTTTTGTTTTAAACTACCCATTGTAGTAGTAGTGGACATTTTACAACTAGTGAAACATGATTTTCTCAGGTGTATCAACAGGTCTGCACTAAAACCTTATTTGCTGCTTTATCTGCAGGCAAGACACGCCACTGATGTGGAGAAGAATTTGCAGTATTTGGTGACTTCTTAGAACACGCTATAGAAATAGATACTGCCTCGTGAAGAGTCCTGCATGCCTGGGGAGGCAACCTGTTGTTGAAATGCTGTCTGAAATGGTTATGTTCCACTGTCACACCTAATGATAGTATTCAGTTGTAAAAAATACAGAGTGTGAGATAGTGGAGGACTGTTCACCATACCCTGCCCTCAACAGGGGGACCAAACCCAAGTGTGACCAGTAATCAGTAGATTTCAAAGATGTTTATGATGGTAGCCTGAATCAGGGGGTCCTTTGCAGATAATGGAATGTTTTAGAAGAAATGAGCATTATTAAAAAACAATAAAAAATTATTAACTTTATTATCTACATTGATACACTGAGCAACAAATTTGTACCAAAAATTTGAAATTACTGGCATTTGTACATTCATTTAGATATAATATGATTAAAAACAGCCATTAAAAAAAATATTTAGCTTTAGCTTCAGAAATGTGTGTCCCATATTAAACCAACCATATACATATTTAAGTAATAACATACCCTAGATGTGTTTCAGGTAGGAAATTTTGTTAATAATCATATATCCTTGACATGAAGAATTTGTCAAATAATATGAAACACTTGCATTATAGTATACATCAAAACACAAAATTATTAAACCAAACATTACTGAAGAATCTTTCCATGTTTTTACAGTTTCTTTTAGAAATTATCAAATATCCTCAAACAATTGATACAATGAATAAAAAAAATAATGGTACATACTGCTAGAGCCAATAATATTCAGTATGATAAATACAGTGGGTTTCTTGCATATTGCCAAAACTTAATCAATATTAATTAATAATTGTGAATCAAAGAAGTATTGTTTGATTTCAGTGATCAAACTGAACCTGTTTGAGTCAGAGTTTGGCTTATGGTGTATTTGTAGCATGCCTATAAAGTGGGTGCTGTGATTCATAGTAAAAGTTGCCAAAAGCGTTCCCTGAGGCACAGAATAATGGCCATGAATATATTGGATGTATTTGGTATTTGAGGTAAGAAGTCAGTAGAATTTTGTGGATATTGAATTATTTTATTGTCAAACAGAATTCTCTATTTTTGAAGAGCTCTGAAGATAGTTACTGGAACACGCAGACCAGGGTGTTTTTTTAATTTATAAAGTTTATTCCATTCAGAGTTGCGATAGTAGCAGTTCATGTTGATCCAGGCCATAGCTGAACTGCACTTACATGGAATTCCACTGCGACTGTTATTCATGTAGATTATAGTGACAACTGACATTTTCATTGAGGTTTTGTTAGAGGGACTGCAGATTACTTACACCTGAAGTGGAGGATAATTTTGTAATTTGTGTGGGCCCGCATCTCGTGGTCGTGCGGTAGCGTTCTCGCTTCCCACGCCCGGGTTCCCGGGTTCGATTCCCGGCGGGGTCAGGGATTTTCTCTGCCTCGTGATGGCTGGGTGTTGTGTGCTGTCCTTAGGTTAGTTAGGTTTAAGTAGTTCTAAGTTCTAGGGGACTTATGACCACAGCAGTTGAGTCCCGTAGTGCTCAGAGCCATTTGAACCATTTTTTGTAATTTGTGTTTTAAATTGAATTAAAAAGTGGTGGTAGCTCCAAGGATTTTTGTTTGATTTCTTTATTATTTCTTTTCATTTAGAGTGGTGATTCAGTTTTGTTTGTCACCCAATCATTCATTGATGTTTGTTTCTGTATCTAGCCTCTGTAAACATAAGGAAATAAACAGTTATTTTGTTTACAAGTCAAAACCTAGTCCCCAAATCTCGTTTTCCGAAAGTGACTAAATAATTGCTATTTGAGAGAAAACATTCATTATGACAGAATCAAGCAGTATCTGAAACTGTGGAATATTAACACGTAAAGGAGGGCTGCAAAAGGCAGAGGGTCATGAGACACAAAATAACGCAACGTAGGATGGTTGGTTGGTGGATTTTGGGGAGGGGATTAAACAGCAAGGCCATGAGTCCCATCAGATTAGGAAAGAATAGGGAAAGAAGTCGGCCATGCCCTTTCAAAGGAATCATCCTGGTATTTGCCTGAAGCGATTTAGGGAAATCACGGAAAACCTAAATCGGAATGGCCAGACATGGACTCGAAATGCCATCCTCCTGAATGCAAGTCCAATGACTTAACCACTGCAAGACAGGTAACCCAAAGTACTTATAAGTTAAAAAATTTTTCACTTCAAGATCATTTAATTGATAAAATCACAGTCAAATGATTAGGGTTATAAGTTGTGTTTAAAAGGCTATAAATGTGAGTGATATATTTAAAAGCACAGAAAATACAAAGGACTAGTTTATTTTTGTTCGAAAGTTGAAAGTTTATAAGTGCAGTCATTACCATAACTACAAGACAGATTGCTGACTGTATCTGTCAAAATTCATCCATTTGCAAACTTTTGGACTTTTGCTGGAGGTAGTATGCTTAAGTAATCCGGTAGCAAAATATATTAACCTTTACTGTGATTTGGCTAAAAGCTCAATACAGAAGTGAGTGTACTTAAGGTCTGTGATTTACATGAAAGAGTGGTCTGATGCGAGTATTGCTAGTAGTGATTCTTGGCTACGCTAAAAGGTTAGGAGTAAGAAAATCAAATTATTTCTGTTATAGGAAGAGCTCTGAATGTGTTACATATGTGCTTAGACAAAATAATTTCAGACTAACTTTAATAAATTTACAGTACTTAATCTTTGGTATTACTGGACAGAGCACCATATGCAATTGCGTTTTTCCGTTAGTGTGTTGACATCAATTAAAGATCACTGCTATTGACCTTAACATAATAATAACACACAACAGAAAGGTATTTTAAAAAAACTATGTCAATAACAATCTACACAAACAGATGCCATTTGTGTGCTCACTTGCACTTCCTCAGAACCAGAGCTCCTGTGTAGTGAGAGTATTACAGCTGCATTCATTCACATTGTAAATCATAATTCTTAAGACAATTAAAACAAAAAAAATCACAATTTCTCCTCTTATTGGAGCTAGGTTGTGTCTGCTAGCAGCAGGGCTAGTTATGTGAGGTTATAGTTGGCAGCTCCAGCACAGTGCATGGTCCCTATCCCCACATTTCCCTACGAACTCTTCTTTGACATCCCTGCTCTACGCACTTCTCTCAAGAGTGTTATCAAAATCCTGTTTCATACATTAATTAATTTATTCAGTTCTTTGAACCCCACATGGAGGAAAAGCATTTCCATATGTAACAATAATGAGACAGATCAACAAAAGATAAGCAACTAATATAAATAAAGTCTGTAAATGGTTAACAAAAACGAACCACCACTGCACAGAATTTTTCAATTGTGCTCACATGCATAACACTTTATATATTAAAATCAGATCCAAAGCCACTCTTTTGCGAATAGATGCCACCTCATTCCTTATCTTACACAACTATCAGTCTACATTTATATGACCAAATTCAAATTTAACACAGAGAATAGTTACATACATTTGTTACAACCAATATCTGTTTATCATAACCACTGTTCTTTGTATTGGAGCTAACTGTATTTCCTAATCACTGGATCTAGATAACCCAATAATTTGTAGTAGTCAATTGGCATTTTTGTTGTTGCTCTAGTTGTGGTTATTCTTTTTTTTTTTTTTTTTTTTTTTTGTTAATGTCTGTCAGTAGTTTCTTGAAGACGGCAGCACCAGAATACAGAAACAAACACTGAAACTAAAACAAGTAGGCAACATCATCTTGCCATACGTGCTTTACAGGACACAATTTAACTGAGTGTGTGTTTGTGGTTTAGGGGCAATCAGTATCAACGTTATCAGTGCTCATATGAAGAAACGAATGTTTCATAGAAAATGCAATAAAAGAAATGAAAGACAATGTGAGATTAAGTCACACTTGCTCTCCCCCAGTCTCACCTATGATCACCCACAACAATTTAACTGGTCTTTTATTACTACTAAATATAAATTAAAGGAGTAAACTTCTACAAATTTCCATGTGGTGTCTACTGTATATGTGGTTATCTTCTTGCATAATTCTCTTGCTGCTTGCTTTCACTAAATAAATATTTTCATTACTTCATCCATAGTGTCCTATAAGGTGATTATACAAAACAGGCAATGAAAGTGTGCTGCATAAGATACTACACATTTTAAGCCAATACAATGAAGGAGGCTTCAAAATGTAACACAGATTTAACTTGATTAATTAACCTGTGCCATGACTATATTTTAGTTCAAAATTGACCTGAACCCCAGACCACTTTACACATACTGTTGCAATTACCATATAAAGATCAGTAACTGTTTCTGGTACGAAAATGTCATTTTTGCTTGTTCACAATGGCATAATATTAGTCTTGAGAGATTAAGATGTAACTGCTCAGCTGTGAACCAGCTTCACTCTTATTCCACTATAATTTGAGCTGTCTTTAGTATGATAGTTTGAGCTCTTGACCAGTACACTTGAATAATCACCAAACCTTTCAGTGTCTAAAAAATTCTTTGCTCACTGAATTAGATGATTCTCTTTATGAATCTTCTGTTGTGGTTCTTTTCCATTTCTCATCAATTTGGTGTGTGCTGCTCTAAGCATTCTGTATGTATGTAATAATTAATGGATATAATTATTTTATATTACAGCTTTTATTCCAGTTATGGATCCAGTACAGATTAGTGGTTAGTTGACTAGTCTCTTTTTTAATAGATTATGACTGACGAACATTCCTGTTAGTTGTATTTTTTAAAGCTTTGAAGTTGGTTATTTCTTCATTTTATTTCACAACTTTGGTTTTACACAGTTAACAAATGTCTATTTGTTCATATTAATGCCATGTGTTCTGGTCCTCATAATTACAATAATTAATACAGATTAAAGGATCTTTTGACTGTATGAAGTATTCTGCCCATTATATCTAATTTTCAGCTGTGAGCATGAGTCACCGTGATACCGTTCTATGGAAGTAGTACTTGCATGTTATTCATGTATTTGTACATGATGAGCTTTATTACTAAACACATCACACTCTTTGCTTAATGTATTTCATTATTATATGGCTCTCATCTTTAAGATGATTTTTTGACATGATGTGGTTTATCACTGAATACTGCAAGCCTGTTACCTCATGTAGTTCATAACACATCACACTTGTTGCTTCATGTATTTAATTATTATATGGCTCTCATCTTTAAGATGATTTTTTGACATGATGTGGTTTATCACTGAATACTGCAAACCTGTTACCTCATGTAGTTCATTACTGTATGCCTCTCATCTGTGTTTTGGGCATAGAATGTCCACTACTTTTAAGTGTACATGATGATGTGCTCTAACATGGCCCTGATATAGCGGACTAACCCACACGTTTTGTGCATTTGAAGTATTGACATGATATGATAAGAGTATACGATTATTATGCAATGCCTTTTGATCTGTTCATGTATCTCACGGTTTCTCTTATTTAGTAACGTACACATTGCTATTGCACTCAACAGCTGATAGATACCATTTAGAGCAGAAGTGGACTATGTGTCATAGTCCATTTGTGCTCTGTGTTGTCCATCCACTGCCACTGCATGTGATGTCAGCGAACGAAGGACTTGGGTATTCAACGTGGAACAACGTATTGGACCAGAGATCATGTGGCAGTGAATGTCAGTTGTGCAGCATGGAAGCCCTACCAAAAAGCATGGAGGAGCAATTACAAGTTTAGTTGTGTGTTTCTTTCTTTTGTCTGTAGATAATATTGTTGAATGTACTCTAACATGTTCATATTGAAAGATGTCCAAAGGAACTCGAATGGTGACTTTGTTCACAAAATGCAAGTTGTTTTCCATACAAAAACACAATGAAATACACACAATACTTTATTTATTGCTATATTGTGTAATCGAGTAATGATCACTTATAATGTTATGTGTACAACAATGTTTTTCCACCCACCAAGTAACGTTGTACAATTGCTTCGCTTGTGTATACCAATGCCCACGTTCACCATTTCTGTCATGCAGTTAATATTACATTGAAGAATGGATATTTTTATCACAGAGATATTTGCGTCTGATGGGGAAGCATGAGGAGAAGTGAGAGTGAGCATGGCTGCAGCAACAACTTTTCCTGAGGACATGCCAGAGACAAACAACGATGCCATGTTATGGAGCCAAGGAAAGGAGCACCTTAGAAATGAAGATAAATGGCTTCGTAATGTTAGGAAAGAACAGAGAGCTCTAGGTCAAGAGTATGTCAACCATAAGTGTAACCTTGTACCTTGAAAGGAACTGCAAACAAATCAAAGAGTGTTTGTACCAGTATGAGTTCCACAAAAACATCACCGAAGAATGGAAGGAACAAAGTATTCAATGAGTTTTATAATTTAGGCAGCCATGATCTGCAGTCGGCTTTCCTGTTTATCATGATTAAAGTTGTTGATAAAGCACAGTCTTACTTACGTCAGCAACATTCACACAAGGAGAAGACAAAATTGTGTTCCTTGGTCAATTGAAATGGATTTGAAATTAGGGTGTGCAAAAGATTCTTTCAGAGTACTTTAGCCGTATCTGCTGGAAGAATTGATAAGGTAGTCAAGAATAAAGAGGGAAAAGCAACTCCTCCTTGTGATGGTAAAGGTAAAGGTAAACCCGGTAATAAAACACTTCCCCACAAAGTTGATGAAGTAAAATGTTTCATAGAAAAATTTCCACCTTATGAAAGCCATTATGTGTATCATAAAAATAACGGTAGAAATTATTTAGGACCAGATTTAAATTTATCAATCATGTATTCACTGTACTGTACAGAAGAGCAAATGCCGGTTTCTCATTTTATTTTCCACAATTTTTTTTTTTTTTTTCGGAAACTGCAATTTGACATTTCATCCACCAGTGTCCAACTCTTGTCAAACATGCAATGCTTTGCAAATAAAAATAACAGCTGATGATAATGATAATGAGAGAACAGAGTTAATTGCAGAATGTGAATTCCATCAGCAAAAAGCTGAATATGCTCGGGCACGTTTACAGAGTGATACTTTGCTTAGCGAATCAGATGGTAGCTTTACAGTGATAACATTGGATTTGATGAAAAATTTGTGTACACCGTTCATCTCAACTGGAGTTTGCTATTACAAAAGTCAGTTGTGGACATATTGCTTTGGCATCCACAATATGTAGAGTGATGATACATACATGTTTCTGTTAAGTAAATTTATTGCATCAAGAGGGTCACAAGAAATTGGTTCTTGTTTGCTGTACTTCATATTCAATTTTGTCAGGACTGGAAAACTAATTATGTACTCTGATCAATGTGGAGGCCAGAATAGAGACATAAAAGTCACTGTACTGTGCCAATACATTGTAAGCAGCTCAGAGTTCTCTGTGACAGAAATAGACCATCAATTTCTAGTTAGCGGACACTCATACCTGCCCTGTGATCAGGATTTTGGCTTGGTTCAGAAACAGAACAAGTATTTTCCTAATATTTACCTCCTGAACACTAGAATGATGTGGTAGTGAGTACAAAAAAAAAAAGGAATTCGTTCAAGGTTATCAATATGAATGAGGAATGTTTCTCTTCAACAAAACAGCTCAAAAGAAACATCCTGAATCAAAAAATGTCTACAATGGTTGAACATACAGTGGCTGCAGTTTGACGCAATCAACGGATTCAAAATATGGTATAAATACTCGAACCAAAGCAAAGAGCCATTTAAGGAAATTGATGTAGCCAAACAAACATCCACATGCATCAACAATCTTGAACTGCTTTATCCTAATGGACATGTAATTAAAGAGGCAAAAATGAAGGATCTGCTCAGTTTGTTCTGTATGTACCCCCACTTCATCATGATTTTTAAAAAAATTTAAAAATGTCTTCAAATGCTGTAGAAACATTGCCAGTGGATGATTTTGAAACACAACATAGTGCTTAAAATTATAGAAACTAATGTAAAATGTTACATGTAATCTGTACAATGTATAATAATAATGTATACTATTGTCACATGCAACCTATTATGGACTTTGTGCAATGAACAGCATTAATAATCAGCGTACTAACGGACCTGTCATTGAGAATGTTCAACTACTCAGAGTGAAAATGGACTAAGTCACAGCAAAACTGCTAATATTCTGCTACATAATTAATGTTTATAATGTATCTATGTCAGAATATTGTTCAGTAAAACCACAGTTACATCGTATGCATGTTAAAAGGCTGCACTGCATCACAGAAAAACGTTCTTTGTGAGCCTTTATAATTAGGCCTGCGACTTCCCCAGGGTTAGTCCACTTGTGCTCTCAGTGCCTCATATTCCCAAGGTTACATATAACTTCTTAGGTGTATTAGGCTGGCTCAAATGGCTCTGAGCACTATGGCACTTAACATGTGAGGTCATCAGTCCCCTAGAACTAATTAAACCTAACTAACATAAGGACATCACACACATCCATGCCCGAGGCATGATTCGAACCTGTGACTGTAGCAGTCACGCGGTTCCAGACTAAAGTGCCTAGAACCGCTCGGTCACCACGGCCGGCAGTATTACGCTGCTAATGTATTTATACAACAATGATACCCATGTCTGTTCTGCTTATATATAACCTGACAGAGTTCATTTTACTTAGCTTATCTTTTTAAATAGTTAGATTTTACCACGTTGTTCAGTATAGATGTAATTTATATTTTATTGTCCACAACTTCCAGTGACATGATATGTTTCTATATTGGCAGTTTATGAATGGTTATGGACAGCATGTCAAAAGCACCACTATTTTATATCCTTCACATTTAATGAGGATGATGAATAACCTGATGTCTATGTGGTGTTTGGTTCTGTATTCTTACCATATCAAGCCACAGGTTTCTTTGATTTACTGGCCTTTGTTGATGTGGCAACTAGCTTTTATATATTCTTTATTATCTTCCAAGAACTTATTGCTGTTAACTGTACACATTCCACTTTGTATTCTGTATTTTACTGCCTCATGGACCTTGCCATTGGTGGGGAGGCTTGCGTGCATCAGCGATACAGATAGCCGTACCGTGGGTGCAACCACAATGGAGGGGTGGATGTTGAGAGGACAGACAAACGTGTGGTTCCTGAAGAGGGGCAGCAGCCTTTCCAGTAGTTGCAGGAGCAACAGTCTGTATGATTGACTGATCTGGCCTTGTAACACTAACCAAAACGGCCTTGCTGTGCTGGTCCTGCGTACGGCTGAAAGCAAGCCATCATTTTTACTGAGGGCATGCAGCTTTAGTGTACGGTTAAATGATGAGGGCGTCTTCTTGGGTAAAATATTCTGGAGGTAAAATAGTCCCCTGTTCAGATATCCAGGCGGGTACTACTCAGAAGGACGTTGTTATCAGAAGAAAGAAAACGGGCGTTCTACGGATTGGAGCATGGAATGTCAGATCCCTTAATCAGGCAGGTAGGTTAGAAAATTTAAAAAGGGAAATAGATAGGTTAAAGTTAGATATAGTGGGAATTAGTGATGTTTGGTGGCAGGAAGAACAAGACTTCTGGTCAGGTGACTACAGAGTTATAAATACAAAATGCTGGAGTAGGTTTAATAATGAATAAAAGAATAGGAGTGTGGGTTAGCTACTACAAACAGCATAGCGAATGCGTTATTGTGGCCAAGATATACACGAAGTCCATGCCTACTAGAGTAGTACAAGTTTAAGTGCTAACCAGCTCTGCAGATGACAAAGAGATTGATGAAATGTATGATGAGATAAATGAAATTATTTAGATAGTGAAGGGAGACGAAAATTTAATAGCCATGGGTGACTGGAATTCGGTAGTAGGAAAAGGGGAGAAGGAAAAGTAGTAGGTGAATATGGATTGGGGGGAACAAATGAAAGAGGAAGCCTCCGGGTAGAATTTTGCACAGAGCACAACTTAATCCTAGGTAACACTTGGTTCAAGAATCATAAAACAAGGTTGTATACATGGAAGAAGCCTGGAGATACTAGAAGGTATCAGATTGATTATATAATGATAAGAGAGAGAGAGATTTAGGAACCAGGTTTTAAATTGTAAGACATTTTCAGGGGCAGATGTGGACTCTGACCACAATCTATTGGTTATGAACTGTAGATTAAAACTGAAGAAACTGCAAGGTGGGAATTTGAGAAGATGGGACCTGGATAAACTGAAAGAATCAGAGGTTGTAGAGAACTTCGGGGAGACAATTAGGGAACGACTGACAAGAATGAGGGGAAAGAAATACAGTAGAAGTAGAATGGGTAGCTTCGAGAGACAAAATAGTGAAGGTAGCAGAGAGTCAAGTAGGTAAAAAGACGAGGGCAAATAGAAATTCTTGGGTAACAGAAGTGAGATTGAATTTAACTGATGAAAGGAAACAATATAAAAATGCAGTACATGAAGCAGGCAAAAAGGAATACATGTATCTCAAAAATGAGATCGACAGGAAGTGCAAAATGGCTAAGCAGGGATGGCTAGAGGACAAATGTAAGGATATAGAGGCGAATATCACCAGGGGTAAGATAGATACTTCCTACAGGAACATTAAAGAGATCTTTGGAGAAAAGAGAACCACTTGCATGAATATCAAGAGCTCAGATGGAAACCCAGTTCTAAGCAAAGAAGGGAAAGCAGAAAGGTGGAAGGAGTATGTAGAGGGTCTATACAAGGCCGATGATCTTGAGGACAATATTATAGAAATGGAAGAGAATGTAGATGAAGATGACATAGGAGATATGATACTGCGTGACGAGTTAGACAGAGCACTGAAAGACCTAAGTCAAAACAAGGCCCCAGGAATAGACATCATTCCAGTGGAACTACTGACAGCCTTGGGAGAGCCAGGCCTAACATAACTCTACCATCTAGTGAGCAAGATGTATGGGACAGGTAAAATACCCTCAGACTTCAAGACGAATATAATAATTCCAATCCCAAAGAAAGCAGGTGTTGACAGATGTGAAAATTACCGAACTATCAGTTTAATAAGCCACAGCTGCAAAATACTAACACGAATTCTTTACAGACGAATGGAAAAACTGGTAGAAGCTGACCTCGGGGAAGATCAGTTTGGATTCCGTAGAAATGTTGGAACACGTGAGGCAATACTGACTCAGTGACTTATCATAGAAAATAGATTAAGGAAAGACAAACCTACGTTTCTAGCATTTGTGGATTTAGAGAAAGCTTTTGACAATGTTGACTGGAATACTGTCTTTCAAATTCTAAAGGTGGCAGGGGTAAAATACAGGGAGCAAAAGGCTATTTACAATTTGTACAGAAACCAAATGGCAGTCACAGTGTCGAGGGGCATGAAAGGGAAGCAGCTGTTGGGAAGGGAGTGAGACAGGTGTGTACCCTCTCCCGAATGTTATTCAATCTGTATATTGAGCAAGCAGTAAAGGAAACAAAAGAAAAGTTTAGCGTAGGAATTAAAATCCATGGAGAAGAAATAAAACTTTGAGGTTCACTGATGACATTGTAATTCTGTCAGAGACAGCAAAGGACCTGGAAGAGCAGCTGAATGGAATGGACAGTGTCTTGAAAGGATGATATAAGATGAACATCAACAAAAGCAAAATGAGGATAATGGAATGTAGTTGAATTAAATCAGGTGATGCTGCGGGAATTAGATTAGGAAATGAGATGCTTAAAGTAGTAAATGAGTTTTGCTATTTAGGGAGCAAAATAACTGATGATGGTCGAAGTAGAGAGGATACAAAATGTAGACTGGCAATTGCAAGGAAAACGTTTCTGAAGAAGAGAAATTTGTTAACATAGAGTATACATTTAAGTGCCAGGAAGTCGTTTCTGAAAGTATTTGTATGGAGTGTGGCCATATATGGAAGTGAAACGTGAACAATAAATAGTTTGGACAAGAAGAGAACAGAAGCTTTCGAAATGTAGTGCTACAAAAGAATGCTGAAGATTAGATGGGTAGATCACATAACTAATGAGGAGGTATTGAATAGAATTGGAGAGGAGAGAAATTTGTGGCACAACTTGACTAGAAGAAGTGATACGTTGGTAGGGCATATTCTGAGGCATCAAGGGATCACCAATTTAGTACTGGAGGGCAGCGTGGAGGGTTAAAAGTCATAGGAGGAGCCCAAGAGATGAATACACTAAACAGATTCAGAAGGGTGTAGGTTGCAGTAGGTACTGGGAGATGATGAAGCTTGCACAGGATAGAGTAGCATGGAGAGCTGCATCAAACCAGTCTCTGGACTGAAGACTACAACAACAACATGGTTCTTAGACCCTAGCATACAATTTCTGTATTGACATTATGACAAAGCTGTACACTTACTTTTCAGTGATTTTCCTCATTTTTACAATGACATAATATAAACTGTATTAAAGCAGTCTATTTACTGTATTTCTCTATTACAATGTGAAATACCAGACCATATGTAGTTTGTCAGAGTGTGATAAAGCTTAGAACACTCATCCATGTGTAGGCAAATCTTGCACTTTTCACACTCAAAGCAGGATTCTACATGCTGTTTTCTGTCAGAACAAACCTTACATTATCTAGACAATACTGCTTTTTTGTCAGTTGGAGGTATTTTTGTGGGAATATGTCCCCATTACCTTCCTTGGAGTCTTAATGGACTTTTTGCTTGGTCTGGTCAGCCACAAATCCCATAATCAGAAAGTCTAATGCCTTTCAGAGCTTGTTCTGCTAGGTCGACATGAACATCTGTGAACCTCAGTCTTCTTTTACTGGATTTCATCATATAGTGTACTACACTCAGATTGAGAATCACCAAGTCTTACATGTAAAAACATATTTTGTACATCCCATCACATATCTTCTCATAAAAGGATTGCTGCAAACTGTTGGTTGTGCACATCGACTCCACCCATTCCTTTATTTTAGTCTTCTGATTTGTTTGCTGTTCTTCATAGTCAGGTCGATTATGAACGGTTGACAGGATGTGCACTGGTTTTCTGTCAATCCATTTCACAGTAAGAACTTTAGTTGCTGATGTAAATGTCAGCTCACCTTTTTTCAGCACTTAGTGGTGGTATGTTTTGCCCTGTTTGGTCTTAAAGTTCCAACAATGTAGGTTTTCCTCTCCAATGTCTTTAGAAACAAAGTGGGAGAACTGTACCAATTGCCCATGTCTACTGTTCTCCATTCATCCAGTACAGTCTCATACAAATCCAAAACAACTTTCTCACTTGCTAGGGTGCTGAATACTTTTCCTGCCTCAAGACCTGTATCAATTTTAAACGTGTAACAATATCCATTGTCAGATGAGCACACATTTTCAAGCCAAATTGTACTTGACAGTATTCGAGACAGCTTGGCTGCAGTCCTACATGAAACAGAAATCTAATGAGGTTCCAGCAAATGTGAAAGAATACATAGTGCAATGTTTACATCAGTTTTAGTCATATGATGATTGAATTATAACAGTTGGTCCTATAATATTATGGCATACAGGCAACTGTTGTCCTATGATAAACATCAATGACATCAGCAATGGCTATTGAATGTAACTGAAGAAGTAACAGCTTTTCTCAACGTAGTTTCATTCCTGTACATTTTATTATGTTAAATTTACCTCAAGCAGAGACAAATAACTCATGAAGGATTAACATAGTTGTCATGGTCACCACCAGTCCAAAAATTATGTAATAAAATAAAACACCTGCTGCCACCGTTTTGATGTTATTTTATTATATTACAGCCAGTTTCAGTGACTCAATACACCATCTTCAGGCTGTAACTGACGCTGGGAGGATAAACTTCAATTGTATATACAATCCCGTCAGTGGCCAACATCTGTGAACTGGCTTCTGTAGAACGGTTGCAGACACACCACCACTGTTACAAAATTCTACGGAAGCCAGTTCATAGAATTTGGCCACTAATGGGATTGTGTACATGATTGGAGTTCACCCCTCACTGTAGTGTCTTTTCTTTATTTAAGATGATAAATTGTACAATCACCATTAAATTTCACATATTCTGCTCTACATTTACTTTTAATCCATATATGTACACTTTCATCTACATTAATCTTATGTTTATTTCGTGCATACAATATGAAGGGAGAGAGTGAGGTATAATACGAATTTCCAAAGTCTCTATCAGCTTGTTCACAAATATGAAGTATGGTATGAAATAATATCACGATTGCTAAAACTCTCCAGGTCAGCAACACTACCAACATTACTTCAACCTTGTATAACTGCAACAATTAACTAGCCGTTATCATGCTGAAAGGTATCGTTATTTTCCAGGCTGAAATTAAGCATTAGTCCTATAAATAATGCAGATCTATTCATTAATGCTTTGGCAACAACAGTTCTCAATGTTGTTTTCTTTTTGTCTCCCGTTGCTGTTGCCACTTGTATGTCTTCTACTGATTCATACACTACATGTCTTGCATGTTGTCTGTATCGCCTAGTGTGTGTGTGTGTGTGTGTGTGTGTGTGTGTGTGTGTGTGTGTGTGTGTGTGTGTGTGTGTGTAAAACTTGCCAAAAGCAAGAAGCGATTTCTTATTAGTGTTTTAGCCCTCTGGGGTGCTCTGGGAATACTCTGTGGGGCTCCCACAGGGTTTCCTCAGTGGCTCCGTGTGGCTCGATTGCAGTTACACAACACAGAGCTGGCACTGCACAAGGCCTGGAGATGGTGTATTGAGTCACCAAAATTGGTTAGGCCCTTGTCACCTATGACAGCACTTCAGCGCATAGAGGCGGAGCAGAAAGGAAGCGTGGGAGGATGAGAACTGCGCATGTGCGGCAGCAGGGAGTGGGCCAGCAAAGTCCATATTGCCAAACTGCGTTGCTGTGGACATCAGTCAGGCTCGTTTGCATATGGTATATCGTATTATACATTCAAATCTATGAGGGGAATAATAAATATTAAAACCAATTTTGATCACTTGTCATGAGAGAAATATTAATTCACGTCTTGATGTCATTGCATTAAGAACAGACTTAAGAACCATGTGGTGTCCCCAAGAGAACTGCAAAGAGAATTGTAAACAAAGTTGTCAGAGCCATAGGAACCATAGAAATGGTTGGTTTCATGTTGCCTGGAAAGCACTGAAATCACAAGATACCTGTAACACAAATGGATGGTTTTAACAACGATGTTTTAAAATGCTCCATGTGAATGATTAATGCCCAAAATCACAAAAACGTGTTACAGTTATGCAGGCTTCAAACGTTAAGCACTTCGTCAATGTAAAGAATTTTAAAAGATGTTGGTTCCAGATACGTTTGAAGAGATCTTTTACTTCAAAGATGTGACATAGGTGCAGTGCAATACAAGAGAAGGAGGTAGTTCAACAGTGTATAACCTTGATGAAATATGGGTCAAGTACAATCATTCCAAGAAGATCTGCCTGAAAATAAGTGATGGTACAGGCAGTTTTAAAGCTCTCATAGGAACAGGTTCTCGAATAATTATTCTGCATGCTGACTCTTCTTCTGGCTTTGTTTCTGAGAATAAATTTGCATTTACATGTAAGAAAAACAGTAGTGATTACCATTCGGAAATGAGCACTGTCAGTTTTGTGACACGATTCACAATTCTTGTCATACCTCGCTTCGAAGTCAGTCATTGTCAGTTATAATTCAAGTCTTATAGAGAAAATGCCAAAAACAAACACGAGAAAAGTGGACATTTTTCCCCAGCTTAAAAATAAAAATATTAAGCACTGTACAAACCAGACTTGTGCTGATCTCCTGCAGCTCATTAATTTATACAAGTCATGTGACAGAATGTACAAAGTTGTCTTCCATGCACGTGACTGGAGCCACACTGTTTTGCATTTACCCATGTGCCACTGTCAGTGTAGCCCCATGGAATTAATTTGGGCAAAGGGTTTTAAGGCTATGTGGGAGAAAAAAAAAATTCAAGATAACATACAGTCAATCGCTTGTGTGCGAGGCAATAGACAATGGAGCATTAGACAATATCCCTCCTGTAGCGTGGGCACAGTGTGCGACATGCTGGAAAGCTTCCGAAAGAAGAATTTGACAGGGAAGTGATAATGTGTATAAGCCTTGAACATATCATCATAAATTTATAATCAGATGGTTTCGAAACAGATTCATATAGATGTGTTGATGGTATTACAATGTAGACTTTGGAACAAAGTAATAAGATTTCTTCATTTCAAAGACTCTTGGTATAGAAAACGTGTTTGCCAGCATATCAGTTGCATATGTAATAATGAAAACTTCCTAGCCTTTTTGATTAGGACTTTGTATCCTTTTAATTAAGCAGACTATAATGTTCAACATAGTGCCCAAGGAGAAGTTAATCTTCTCCCATGTTGTATGCTCTAATAACTCGCAAGAATGGAGCTGGGTAAATTCGTCAGAAGTCCAATAATTCCACATGTAAACCTCTTATTTTCAAGGCACAACCTAGATAAGGCCCTAAAATGACAGTAACTGTTACTTCGACAGTTTTCGTTGTTACCAGTCAATATTCCCTGGAATTATCAGCAGATGATGGTTAACTGTTTGCTTGTTGAATGTTATAAATGTGGTCTCTCACTGTAATATTGAAAGTGTTACTTTACACTCATAACGCCCGTTAACAGCGAAAAATATGGCAACTTACAAACCATTTTTACAATAGTCTTTTACAATAGTCTTTTACATTAGTCTTTTCTACCATTAATTCTTTTTTACATACAATGCTGTACTCTCACGTAGAGTAAGTCTGTGGTGCAGTGGATGCAATGACATCAAGACGTGAATTAATATTTCTCTCATGACGAGTGATCAAAATTGGTTTTAATATTTATTATTCCCCTCATAGATTTGAATGTATAATACAATATACCATATGCAAACGAGCCTGACTGATGTCCACAGCAACGCAGTTTGGCAATATGGACTTTGCTGGCCCGCTCCCTGCTGCCGCACATGCGCAGTTCTCATCCTCCCACGCTTCCTTTCTGCTCCGCCTCTATGCGCAGAAGTGCTGTCATAGGTGACAGGGGCTTTAACAGGCACGAGTATTTCTCAACCATCAGTTTGATGGTTGTAAAATACTAGCTCAAATTATCTAGAGAAGGGTGGAATGACGTCTAAACGCCAATCTGGGGGCACTTTGGATTTTGAAGAAATGTAGGAACATGAAAAGCAATACTTTAGGAAATATGTTGAATAAACACCAAAATACACTCCTGGAAATTGAAATAAGAACACCGTGAATTCATTGTCCCAGGAAGGGGAAACTTTATTGACACATTCCTGGGGTCAGATACATCACATGATCACACTGACAGAACCACAGGCACATAGACACAGGCAACAGAGCATGCACAATGTCGGCACTAGTACAGTGTATATCCACCTTTCGCAGCAATGCAGGCTGCTATTCTCCCATGGAGACGATCGTAGAGATGCTGGATGTAGTCCTGTGGAACGGCTTGCCATGCCATTTCCACCTGGCGCCTCAGTTGGACCAGCGTTCGTGCTGGACGTGCAGACCGCGTGAGACGACGCTTCATCCAGTCCCAAACATGCTCAATGGGGGACAGATCCGGAGATCTTGCTGGCCAGGGTAGTTGACTTACACCTTCTAGAGCACGTTGGGTGGCACGGGATACATGCGGACGTGCATTGTCCTGTTGGAACAGCAAGTTCCCTTGCCGGTCTAGGAATGGTAGAACGAT
This sequence comes from Schistocerca nitens, assembly GCF_023898315.1. Classification (NCBI taxonomy): domain Eukaryota; kingdom Metazoa; phylum Arthropoda; class Insecta; order Orthoptera; family Acrididae; genus Schistocerca; species Schistocerca nitens. The sequence continues at coordinate 67,354,242 of NC_064624.1, forward strand.
GGGTTCGATGACGATTTGGATGTACCGTGCACTATTCAGTGTCCCCTCGACGATCACCAGTGGTGTACGGCCAGTGTAGGAGATCGCTCCCCACACCATGATGCCGGGTGTTGGCCCTGTGTGCCTCGGTCGTATGCAGTCCTGATTGTGGCGCTCACCTGCACGGCGCCAAACACGCATACGACCATCATTGGCACCAAGGCAAAAGCGACTCTCATCGCTGAAGACGACACGTCTCCATTCGTCCCTCCATTCACGCCTGTCGCGACACCACTGGAGGTGGGCTGCACGATGTTGGGGCGTGAGCGGAAGATGGCCTAACGGTGTGCGGGACCGTAGCCCAGCTTCATGGAGACGGTTGCGAATGGTCCTCGCCGATACCCCAGGAGTAACAGTGTCCCTAATTTGCTGGGAAGTGGCGGTGCGGTCCCCTACGGCACTGCGTAGGATCCTACGGTCTTGGCGTGCATCCGTGCGTCGCTGCGGTCCGGTCCGGTCCCAGGTCGACGGGCACGTGCACCTTCCGCCGACCACTGGCGACAACATCGATGTACTGTGGAGACCTCACGCCCCACGTGTTGAGCAATTCAGCGGTACGTCCACCCGGCCTCCCGCATGCCCACTATACGCCCTCGCTCAAAGTCCGTCAACTGCACATACGGTTCACGTCCATGCTGTCGTGGCATGCTACCAGTGTTAAAGACTGCGATGGAGCTCCGTATGCCACGGCAAACTGGCTGACACTGACGGCGGCGGTGCACAAATGCTGCGCAGCTAGCGCCATTCGACGGCCAACACCGCGGTTCCTGGTGTGTCCACTCTGCGTGTGATCATTGCTTGTACAGCCCTCTCGCAGTGTCCGGAGCAAGTATGGTGGGTCTGACACACCGGTGTCAATGTGTTCTTTTTTCCATTTCCAGGAGTGTACATTTATAATGTTTGTACATACAGAAAAAGCTTTTGACCATGTTAACTAAAACATACTTCTTGGAATTCTTATGTTATCAGGGATAGACTAAAGAGACGATTAATCCTCAGCTTGTACAGAAACTAGAGTTTAATATAAAGAGTATAATGACACGGAAAAGTAGGAAATATTCATGAAAGGAGTTATAAGCTCTTGTAGCCTATCCCCATACTGTTGAATCTGGACATCAAACAAGTAGTTAAGAAGAACAGAGTAAAGAAAAATCTGGACAGGAAACTGAGGTTCAAGGAAATAAAATAAGAATTAGAAGGTTTGCTGATGACACTGTAATTCTGTCATAGGTGGCAAATGACTTGGAAGAGTAGTTGAAGTGAATGATTAGTGCTTTGACTGAAGGTTGTACAACCAACATCTACAGAACTTAATTGAAAGTTAAACTGGATCAGGAAGAAGAGAGACTTAAGTCACAATCTGGATAAGGAATAATTATTCTGGTGATTGACAGAAGTGTGTTGGGTAAAAACTGTCGAGGGAAACAACGCCCTGACTGCGGTAAAGAGGTTAAAGTGGTTGTAAGTTGCAGCAGTTATTTAGAGGAAAAGAGTATTGCACAGGATAGACTAGTGTGGACAGCTGCATCAAACCAGTGTTTCAACTGATGTCTATAGTAACACCATTCAAATACAAAAACTGGAATATCGTACCATAATAATTCTCTGTTTTGGGTGGTTTATTACCAGTGGAATCTAACTCAAAATTTGCAACTGCAGTACCTGTGCTATTAAGATGTGTGATGCATTATTCCTTTGGACATGCATGCATGTCCGAAGGAATGCTGCCTTGTATTTCCGAACATGTGCACTGCGGTATTGTACAGGGCATTTCAAAAAGGACTTTGCAACTTTCATATAAATTTATTGAAAGAAGATATATAACTGGGTTTAGTGTTATTTTGTAGAGAAACACATCAAGTTTTTTTACCTTAAACTAAAGATGTTGTATGTGGCTCCTGTTGGTTATTGTACACACATCCCATCGGAAGTCAATTTATTCCCAAACTTGCTGTAGCACTGCAGGTGTAACTTGCTCAGTAGCAGCATAAATTCTTGCTGTAAGTTCAGGCAGAGAAGTCGGCACGGGAGGTACAAACACAATATCCTTGATGAATCCTCATTTTAAAAAAATTAAGTGGTGTCAGGTGTGGGGAACATGGGGGCCACGCAGTTGGTGCATCATGGCCAATCCATTGGCCTGGAAAGCAGACACTGAGAAAATCCCAGACATCAGCCAGGTAGTGGGGTGGTGCACAATCTTGCATGAAGTAAACATTTTGTTCTTGGTCATCCTCATTTACCTGTGGTATCAAAATTTGTTGTAACATATCCAGGTACACTATCCTGTTGATGGTTCTCTCACAAAAAAAGAAGGGCAGCACACTTTGCTCTTGCTTGATGCATAAGAAACATTCAGTTCAGGGTTATCACAAACATGCTGCAATGTTTGATGTGGAATTTCACTGCCCCTAATACTATAGTTATGCGTGCCAACCTTGCCACTTAAGTGAAAAGTTGACTCATCAGAAGAGATGATTTTGTCAAAGAAATCTTCATCCTCATGTAGTCGATTTAACACATACACACAGAAGTTCTAGCAGCCAATTTTGTCATTGTCTTTTATTGCTTGTATGATCATCAATCTGTACGATTTCAAATGCAAATAGTTTCCCAACACACCTCAAACAGTCACATGTGGGATTTGCAGTTCACGAGATGCACACCGGGTCAATTTTGTAGGGCTGTTAACAAAACATTGTCTCACTCACTCAACAATGTCATCAAATGTGCTTGAAAGACCTGATGATTTCCCATGTCTTACTGAGCACCCTGTTGCTACAAAACATTTATGCCACTCATAAATCGTCTGCCTACTGGGAGGATCTTTAGCATACTTGCCACAGAAATTACACTGAACTGTCGTTGCTGACTTTGATTCTTCAAACCAAAACACACAGCTAGCATGCTCGGTTGAAGGCAGTCATCTTTAATGCAACTGCCGCTACCACTCCTTATGGTGCGATTTGGCACTAGCGAACTACATGAGACAAATTGACACTACAAGCACTACGAATTAATTTATATGAATTTTCACAGCTGTAAAGTCCTTTTTGAAACACCCTGTATTTATTCACCGAGACCAGGCAGCGACTTTCAATTAAAAATATCCTTCTCCAGCATGGGAGTCACGTAATGTGTACAAGTGCTGGTTATGATGTATGAACAATGACAAATGGAATTCAAGTCTGGTCTTGAGACATGCATGGATAGCCGAAGAGGTTAAGGTGATTGCTCATGTAAAGTGGGAAATCCAAGTTCAAGTCCTGGTCTGGCACAAATTTTCACTGTCATCATTCTTTTACACAACTGATGGTTGTCTGTATTCACAACTGCAAATACATTTCACGTCACTAAAAATCCATGAAAGATTGCAGGCAGTCTGTTCTTTCATTTCCTGCAGTTATGAAACAACTGTCTGAATGTGGCCAATTTTCTTGTAAAGTTCATACGCTTGAAGAATTTTGTAAGACTGCAATTAGAAATAGTAAATAATATGGTGCTGGATGATTATCAATTAAACATGTATTAAATACCTGACGGGAAAGAAAAATCAGAACTGGATATAGTATGTTACACATGAATAATTAATTGTTATAAAACCTCCTGCAGGATGGGTGACATGTTTGATGAAAGTTGAGCATACGAAAATGTGAGAAATAAGTTATTTGCACTGCTTCAATCATTTTTAAAAACAAACAAGCTTAGTGTATGCACTGATTTGTTACTGAATATATGTGCATATCATGCTTCAAACCAGAACACAACAATCAAACAATGAGACATGCATCAAAAAAGAAAAAAGTACATCTCCTCACCTTAGAAAGTTGGAGATAATGTTTACTGAGGCAAAAAATGGACACTCATAATGAACTCACGTTGGTAAATCATAGTAGGTAAAATATATACTAGCTTCCTGGATAAATGGGATGAAACAAAAATTTCTTACGATGGAGATAATTCTCTCCATGAAGGTGCTTTGGAAATGGGAAAACTAAGAGGTCTGAACTACATACATCCAATTCACATGATTTGGCAACCACTTACTTTCATCTTCTCCCACATTTGAAGACATTTGTTGCTGGAAAATATGTTGAGTACAATGAAGACATCATGGCAGCCATTAGAGCTTTGCTAACCTCGCATGTCGCTTTGTAGATTGATACTAGTCACAGGAAAAATTTTGAATGTTCAGCATATAGCAATGATTTAATAGGGTACTAGCTACACACAAATACATATTTGACCAAGAAACCCTATTTTCACTTTGAACTTGAGAGGGTTACACCTTATACTTAAATATTTCATCCTGAATGTGGAACCATAGTGACAAATAAAACTGGCTAATCAGGCACTGATACTAGGTTGCAGACATATTAGCATGGGGAAAGTACCAAAGGATTGCAGTAACACATATCTACGCAACTAATGAATGTCAAATATTATGCACGCATGTATTTCATTGCTAAGAAATCATAAGAGGATAATAATTCACTTAGTATGAAAAATGGTTTGGAAGGAACAGATGGCTCAAATGAGAAAAACTGAATTAGTTAAAAGTGCCAGGAGCAGCTTTGTACAATTAACCAAAAATTAGATATGCAAGTTCTCTCTTCGCCAGGTCTGCACAGCAATATAATGGAATCACTACATACAGAGAACCATGTTTTGCTTAATAAAGACTGAAGGCCATTTGTTTAAACATCACTGACTGGAGTTCACAACTTTGCAATGTTTTTTAACACTTAAATTCCATCAACTAAACAAGGTTTAAGATCAGCTTGGCAACACAACAGAAACAACATTTGATGTAATTATTCCACTTCAGCAGCAGATATTAAACTGTATTTATTATTTAAGGTCTCACATTGTGAAGATGAATGATAACGAGGGGAGAAACTTTTCAAATTCTTCAAAATACTTTTCTACAGTGGAAAAAAAGCAACTGAATTAATCTGCTCTTTGTAAAGTTAACAAAATGAAGATATTTAAGGCTACTGAATACACTAGGCTGTTCACCAGTGACCAAGGACACTTGGAAAACAAGAAGTAGAGGATTATTTTAAAGATTTAGTGTTGTCAGAATGACCTTTATAATGAACTAGCAACCTGGCCCAGCTTCACAAGGGTAGCATAAGCATTTGCAGACAGGTGACCTGAATGGTGTAGTGTATTTGGGAGCTATGAATAAAATAAATATTACGTAAGTGAAGTCACCACTTTCATATAACTTATGTGATGGAAGCAGGACATGCCAGTAAAGTTGTCTGGAGGTGTGAATGTATTATGTTCTGTATCAAGTTGTCATTTGAAGTAACATCTCATGGTAATGATGGGAGTACATTGTGATGTAAGTAAAATGTTTACAACCAATGTGAATACTGGATGCAAATCATGGGTTAAAGTGCATATATAAATGCTTCAACATGTATTGGCAACTGGCTGAGGATGGACAAATTAAAAAAAAAAAAATACAGAAAAGAGGTTTAACTCATATTACTTCACTCCTCTTGTGGAACTTATTATGCACTGTGGAGACACTCTGCTGCAATCTGTTTATGGCAGACTTCTTCACCATGCCACACAAAGAATAATGCCCACATGTAAGTCTGATTGAAGGAAAGCAGCTGTACTTCTCAAAGAACATTCCATATGTATTGAAGCGTAAAAAATAAAAACCACATTATTTTGGATTCACATGTTTTTTGGTAGGCAATTTGATCTAAAACAACTGCAAGGGAACTATAGTTAAAATGTTTCATTATTTCAAATTTTAAGTCTCACATCACAGCCTGCTGATGTGGTTATCTTTTTGTTATTGGTCATATTTATTATAATACTTCAAAGTCAAGTAATTCATTGCCCACTGATCAAAGAATTTGCTGTGAATTAAGAGTGTGAATGGTGATTGGTAATTGGAGGAAAGCAGAAATTGGCAGTCTAAATCTATCATCTATTTCAAAATGCATCCGTCAATCATCAGTAAAAGTATTTGAAATCTTGTGCATTCATCGGTAAAAAATTTCTGTATTCCACTCAAGAACATCATGCCCATCTTTATGATCTTTGAAAGCCCTAAATCTCTTTCTAATTAATTTACCAATCTTCTGTGTAATTTGAAAGTGTCCAAATTAATAATATCTTTCATCCCATCCCACAGAGAATTGTATTTGCAATTGCATTTTACTCAAAGAAAGTAGGAAGCTTAAAGTTGAGTCATTTGTTACACTACTGCAAAACTTTCTTTACATAAATGAGGAAAAGCTGCATCCAATACTGTGTTTTACTCTGTGCATAAATAATTGAAAACTGCAGGTTTTGGACTTGCACATTTTTCATCACGCATTTGTTCTGAAACAATTGAAATAAACTCACTTGGGTAACTTTCCTGTGTCTAACCAGTCAACAAATTGGGAAAGGGGAGCTGCAGTATGTTGGAATCAAACCACATTTTGTTTCTGCCGACTCACCACCTCACTGAGAGGTGAATGCTAGGTTAAAGGGCACAGTGAAGAAAGTGACACGGTCAGGATCCAATTCTGCAATCTTTCAGTTTATAGCCAAATGCTCTTGTCACTAGACCATCACATAGTGGTTTTGGTCATGCTTTCTGCTAATGCACTACCACCCTCTCGAGTTTTGGCGGATAAGTGTCAGTGGCATTGTTTTCACAATTTAATTCATCATAATTCAGATAATTTGTATCAAATATTTATAAATTATGTACAAAAACCTTGTAAGTGTATCTATTTGGGAAAACCAGATAAAAATCCCAACAGCAGTTCCAGAGATTAGCCTGCAGACAGATGGATATGTGGTGAATATAATGATCTTTAGGTAAAATTTAAGGCCATATGGTGCTGTCCACTAGCTAGTAAAGTGGTTTATCTCAACTCATACTCATTTCACGCCTTTATGATTAACCAAACACTGGAAAATACAGGATGGAATGTAACATCATGATGAAAATGATAGTTGCTACTCACCATAAAGCAGAGATGCCAAGTCACAGAAAGGCACAGCAAAAAGACTGTCAGAAGCTTAGCTTTCAGCCAACAAAGACCTTGCAAAGCACTTGTTGGCTGAAAGCTAACTTTCCCACAGACATTTTGTTGTGCCTTTCTGCTACTCAGCATGTCCACTATATGGTGAGTAGCAACTATCCTCTTCATTCTATTGTTACATTATTATTAACTGTATAAATGATCCACGGAACATGAAACTAACACCAACAGTGAAAACTCCAGGTAGGAATATCAATGATGTATTAAAAGGCAAATTGTTACTTACCATAAAGGAGACATCAAGTTGCAGACAGGCACAACCAAAAGTTATTTATTTACATTTTTTTGTTCCTTTTTGCCCACTTCCCTGCCCCACAACCTCCTGACACTGTGCCTATTGGCAATCTAGTCCTTGCATACACCACCAGACAGCATTTGTCTCTCTCCCCACCCGTTCCCTACTATTCCTTCCCCTTCAACATCCCCTCCAGATTGCTGCTTGCATTCCACGTGATAGTTGCATTCTGGCCTCAGATGCTGGAATTGGCATATGCATGATATGTACTTGCTTTTGTGTGTTGTGTGTTGTGTGTGTGTGTGTGTGTGTGTGTGTGTGTGTGTGTGTGTGTGTGTGTGAATGTGCGCGCACGCGCTACTGAATAAGGCTGTGGCTTAAAGCTATGTAAGTGTTCTATAACTGTATCTATCTGCAACTTGACGTGTCTCCTTTATGGTAAGTAGGAATCGGTCTTTTTCCTACATTGTTAACTAACTGTTAGCCATCCAATAATTGGTTTATTGGTTTCAACACCACAATTACTCACCAGGCATGGTCTTCTTTGAGGTTTTATACCCTTGCTTTCCTCAGTTGTTCAAACAGAATTGGTATCCAGATACAGGGCGACAATTCTTGAACTATATGAAATAAAATAGTCATAACTTCTCAACGGTTTGTGTTAGGATGATCAAACAGCATGGCTGGCTGCAGAGCATGATGGGAATTAGTATGCACTGTATGGTTTGGTTTAGTGATGAAGCTAACTTTCATTTGGATCTGTTTGTCAGTAAGCGAAATTGGCGCATTTCAGGAACTGAGAATCTGCATTTCACGATTGAGAAGTCGCTTCACTCTCAATGGGTGACTGCAGTGTGCACTGTCCTGTTATGGAATAATTGGTGTGATATTCCTTGAAAACACAGTGACTACCAAATGGTACTTGAAGGTTTTGGAACATGGTTTCATCCACATTATCCAAAGTAACCCTGATTTTGTGCAAGACGGGCCTCGACCCCATCAAAGCAGCAGTGTGTTTGATGTCCTGGAGAAGCACTTGGGGGACCGTATTCTGGCTCTGGGGTACCCAGAGGCCACTGGCATGGGCCTTAATTGGCCACCATATCCTCCGGATCTGAACACATGCATCTTCTTTTTGTGATGACGACGATGACGATGATGATTTGAGATGAGGAACACTTTACATCATGGTCATCAGCACCCTGACGAAAAGTCAGCATGCTAATCTCATGTGTGGGGACGAAGGCTGCTCCCACACGCAGAGCAGTTTATAATGTATTAAGTCTTCCTCCTTTCTCCACCAATTTAGGGATGAGGCCTATCATTTCACAAAATTTCACCATCCTTGTAACACTGGAATCACTATCTGTGAGGATGGTGGGAAAATCTCCATTGAGACTCATGTCTGCCCCAATATCAGTGTACAGGACACACATAACCAAAATATGCTGAACTGAAAGTGCAAGCCACAAACTTCACAGGGTGGTGGATCCTCCTACTGTAGGAGGAAGCCATGTGTTAAAGGGCTATGCTCTATCCACAGTCTTCTGGCAGTTACACTGACGTGAAGTGCAACATGCCTTTGTGGTCGATTTGGGTGACCATAGTTTGTTGCCTGTCACCTGCAACCATTCAGTCTCCCACTGAAGCATGATGCACCTGTCAGAAAATGAGATGATAGCATGCAATGGAATGGGATACTGAGGGACAGCACCATCCCAACATGCTTCCTTGGTAGCTTTGTCAGCCATGTTGTTGCCCTGTGTCCCAATGTGGCCAGGTACCCAGCAAAAGATCACCTCCTTGTCACAATGTTGGAGCCGCTGTAAGGAGTCATGGATGAGCTGAATCAGCTGGTCTACTGGATACATTTGGTGTAATGGTTGCAGTGCATTAAGCGTGTCAGAACAGACAAGAAACCCTCTCCATTGCTATCAGAATGCCAATAATTCCGCATCATAATTTATAAAGTATTTTGGCAGACACACTTTAGAAACCCTACCAGGGAACGCAGCAGGATAACTGAGGTCATTCTCTTGCTGGGATCCATCTGTATAAGTCATGATAAAACAGATACGAACTTAAAATGGACGAAATCAAAGTTATAAAAACAAAATCTGGAGTACAAGTTTTCCATCAAGCTTAAAAGCACTTTGGGCCTCTGAAGATGCCAAAGTGTCAATACGTTCCATCACTGATTTTGATACCCGATGGATCCAGATCCTTGAAACAGTCTGTAGCACACAACTCAAATGGCTTGGTTGCATGGGGCCGATTCCTGAAGAGTCATTCAAAGCTGGGTTGGACCAGTCAACTAAATATCGATGATTCAGGTGACAGATTTCCAGCACCTGTCAAACCAAAAGGATACGCCGCCAAATCCAGAGTGGTGGTTCACCAGCCTCTGCGCACAGTCTCTGAACTGGTCTGGTCCAAAAGGCTCTAGATGCTTTTTGAATGCCCTCATGGTGTGCAGCATCTGCTCAGGTGACTTCGGGATTCAAGCAGCCAGACGAGGCGATGGTTGACCATGCGTTCAAGGCTCTTACCCATACAACTTCAAAAGTGTTACACTCCAATAACTGTTATGGGTGCTACAGTCTGTGCCTGGTTTCCCGAATGGAATTAATTTGCCTCCGTCCAAGTCGTGGGGTACTGTCCACCAAATCAGATCTGATTCAAACAAGAGAGGAACTGTCCTTTCGCTTCAGAGCACAGATGATGAAGCATGGCAAAATGGATCTCATCAGGTCCTGGAGCAGTGTCTCTGGCTGCAGACAACACTGATTCCTGTTCCCACGTGGAGAATTAAGGTGGTAGAATTCCTCACTATGCGAGAAAAAAATTGAGCTTCCGCATTTCCGCAGTCCCACAGAACACCTGAAAAGCAGGACTGGATAACATAGTAACAGCCCATTACTTGACAAGGCTGTAAGAGTACATTTACTATCCTTGCCTGAACTCTTACTGATACCCAAACTTGCACAGTGGAGGTGGACCGATTAACAGAAGTCATGAATTCCCTCCAGGAAGCCCTCTTCCATTCTTTTATCACTCGCCTTGCACATGCTTTCTAAGATCTGAGGGCATGAAGATTTTCTGTAGCTGAACAGTGTATGAAATTCCGCAAAGCTGTTTGTCTGGCCTCAATTGCCAATCGACAGTGTCATTCCACCAAGGCACATGCCGTCGTCTGAGGTGGTTACCAGCCCAGGGGATGGGCTCTGTGGCTGCCCATTGGATCTCACAAGTGATGTGGGCACTGTCTCCTGTGCGCAATCCTTTTGTTCAGAAATAGTGTGTCAACTATACTGCAACCAATTTGCCCTTTGTATCATCCATCTTTGTGGTCTCCTGTCAGCCACCGTCCTAGTCAGCAGACAGATCCACACTGGGAAGTGGTCACTAAAACGTAAATCTGTGGTTACCTCCCACTGAACTGAGTTGGCAATAGCTGGGGAACAAAAACAAAGGCCAATGGCTGAAAAAGACTCCGTAGCTGCGAAAAAGTGGGTCATCTGACCCGCATTCATAAGGCAGATATTCTCAGAATGGACAAGTTGCTCAATCATCCAAGCCCTGGAGCAAGTGGTAGCTCAACCCCACAGCATATTGTGTGCCTTGAAGTCCCTGCCCCCCCCCCCTCCCCACAAGGAGAAAGTATCTGTCATCATGGAAACAGCTACTCTACCTTTAACCCTGTCTCCACTAGTATTGTCCTTCCTGCAAAGGTGGTAACCCCATAATTCAGGTGTGTTGGTGACTAAGATGTGTTTCTTGTAAGCAGATGCAGAACTGTCTCTCCTGGTCCAGGAGCTGTAGTCCTTCCAAATGTAAGTGATATCCATTCAATTTCCACTGCAACACAGAGGTCAGGGGGAATGTTAGCCAGTTCCCTGCTCTCCAGTTCCTCTGACTGGAAGTCCATATTCTCAAGAGCATAGTCCCTATTACACAGGGAGAGAGCTTGCCAATCCAGAGGTTTAACTACAGCTTTCTTGGACTTGGAACTACTTTTCAAAGGACGTTTTTCTTTACTGATGGGAGGAGCTGGTCACCTGAGTTGCAGGGATAGCTTAGTTGGCTTCTGATGTTTTGTAGTGGTATGTGGCTTAGGTGGTAAGACCATTGCTGATGGCTTCTGAATGACTTCAGTTTCAAGTGGAGCATTTCCCCTGCAGGTACACTAACAAGTGCATGTGCTTGTACTTGAATCTGTGGTATGAGTGTGTGGAGGCACCACACTTGGTGATAGGCGTCTTAAGGGCAGACAAGAAAGAAGTAGCCAAAACCAGAGGTTGCACAGCTTTGAGAGGTTTTTTATCTTCACCACAGGGTATGCATCTCTTGACTTTCAACTCCTGAATTTTCCTTCCCTTGTTAACTTCACACTCTCTGCTCCACTCTGGGTGATCCCCAGAGCAGTTTACACGTTTCGGAGGAAGTGTACAAGTATTGACTGATTCATGAGCTGAGTCTCCTCAATTGCCACACACAGCCCTCCCATTACACCTCATAGTGGTATGGTCAAATCTTTGGCATTTGTAGCAGCACACTGGGTTAGGAACAAACGGGCAAACCTTGAGACAGATATAGCCTACAAGGATATGTTCAGGTAATTCCAGAGTACTAAATGTTAGAATAAATGCTGCCGATTTTTCCAATTTGCGATTGACTCTCCTCATACAGTTCTGCAATTCCGTGATACACATATTTTCCCATTCTTCCCATAACTCTGCTGGGTCCACCTCCATTACACTGGAGCAGGTAACCACCCCCTTACTAAAGTTAATGGTGCTATGCAACTCAGACTCTACCGGGTAGTCACCAAAGGCCATACATCCCAAGAGCTTAGATATTTGAATTGAATCAGCATTTTCAACTACAAGTGTTCCATTACAAAGTAGTTTGACACTTTTTAGAGACCCAGCAATACCTGTCAATAACTTGCGAATATATAAAGAGGATACCTTCTCAAACGTTCCCCCTGTTCACGTGATTACAATGAAAGTGTTATGGCACCCTAATACCCTGTTACCAAGATTCCGAGAATTCTTTTCGGGAGGACTGACCAACCAAGCTCTTTCTGACGAGTGGGTGTAGGTACTACCTGACAGTACACCCGTCCCGTCAGTAGTAGTAGCAGCAGCAGCTTGACGAGACCATTCCATAGGGATCCCACGAGATGCTAGAGAAACTACCGTCAACCCAGGCACAGCCCTGCATGCCTGAGCAAGCCTTATACAATTGGCGGCAGCAGGTGCCCCAAAGATTGCCCACTAGAGACTGTTTTACTACAACAGCCATTCGCCTCAGCAGCATGTAGCACACCTTGAGGTTGAGGTGGTGTTTTGTTTTTTTATTGGTGCGTACCTTCCTTGTGCTCCAGACGGTGAAGCCATGACCCCCGTTCTCCAAAACGTACAACATTCCACTGATGTGCACATGGTTGTCACAGAAGCATGCCCAGAGCTTATGGTGACAGAGGGCTGGCAGCACTTACCAGTCCCCAGCCAGGCACCCTGAGGGCACCAAGCCCGTACTCAGCAAACGAATTCTGCGCCCCTGAGGGGACTCCTTTTTGTGGGGTTATATTAAAGATGGGGTGTACAGCAATAACCCAAAAACTCTGCTGAGCTGTAAACAGCCTTTCAGAAGGTCATCGACCGCCATGGTGTTCTGACACTTCAGTGGGTCATGCAGAACTTCGCGATTCACCTGGCCATCATCGCCAAGGATTTTAGGCATGTCGAGCATGTCATAACCGAAATCCAAATATCTATAGTGACATTTACATGTTAAATAAAGTCTGTGCACAATGTAGTTTGTAACTAATTTACATTTTTTTCATATTGTTCAATAACTGTCATGCTGTATATGATGACCTATCGTTTAATATGGATTCCAACTATGGCGAAACTCAGCATTTTGCACATACCAGATTAGCAGAAAGTGGTAAGTGCGAAAAAACCAGAACCCTAAACTATTTAGATCCGTAGTCCAACATGTAGCCACTGAGACAACTTAGCCTCCATTTTGGCCAATAAACATGACTTTAGTAACAGACTACTCTGTGCTCACTATTTCTATTCATCAGTAGTGCTTAAGCACATGTGCACAATCAGTAGTCAAATTATCGCCTTCCTGCAACCAACGACTTAATGTCATTTAACACTAGAGTGTGTTTCTGCAAAGTATGTTCAATTATTGTCTGCTGCAGAACTCAATAAACTTACTAGTCACATCAAATAGTTCAAAATTCCCTTTTTTTAATCTGAGATTGAGTGTTTCTGAAATGCCTTAAGACTTATTCACAGTAACTGCAAGTTGTGCAAAAGCATTTCCCAAGGAAAGTGCTGTTATCAGCACTCATTACTCACATCACACCTATGGACCCCACATCCCCTCCCCATGCGCACGCGCACACTCGCACGCACACACGCACGCGCGCACGCACGCACGCGCGCACGCACGCGCGCACACGCACACACGCACACACGCACAAACACACAGGCTGGGGGGAGATGGGAGTGGCAGGAAGGGTGGTTGGGAGAAGAGCTTCTGAAACTGGGAGGGGGGTAGTTGCACCTGCTGCCTCTCCCTCAAGCATTCCTATCTTTTATATCTTCCACTTCCCTCCAAGCCGTCAGCCGCTCTTCCCTAACCCACCCTCTGGCTCTTTTTCTCTCAGCACCCACTCCACCTGGCACAACCCCTCAGCCCAGTCAACTTCCAGAATTGCACTTCTGGAATTCTGAATTCAGCCAATGCAGCTGCACACACATACACTCTCCGGCATAAAACTTAGCCTCTGTCTAGCTGCTGCTGAATATAAATCTGCAATGATTATGATATGCGACAATTAACCTGGTCATGCCCAATGACCAGTTACCTGCACAATCTGGCAACACTGTAGATTTGGCAGTTCCTCTAGCAAGTCTTACTTCCTGTTCAACATGTTATGATACATGTAGACCCATGGTGTAGCAGTAAACAATGTGTCATCTAAATGTGTCATTTCACTTTTGAAACTGCTCCTTATACAAATTTTTTCATCACTTTTCATCTGAATGTTAAAAGTCTTTAGGGTAATGGTAACACAGCTGCAATATATTTTCTCCTTTCTGACACACTGCTGATAATAGTTCCAAGCAATAACATTTTTGCGAAAGATTTCTTGGCAGACTGCCTGCCTCTGAACATTGCATTCATCATAGATCTCCACACTTGCGGCATCTGGTAGTGACTGTCGCGGGGCTCCATCGCACTTTGTTGAAAGTATTAGATACCACTCACTGCTCTGGAAAGCATAAAATGCTTTACTGTTGTTCAGAAATGCCCCACCTAAAAGTCTACAATTTGCATTTCAAACTCAATAGCAATGGACTAATATAGCAAAAACAATTTTTGACAAAGTAATGTAAGTGGATAGACAAAGTCTACTCATCAAGCAGTGGCAGAACATACACATAACCTCCTTCTATGTGTGTGTTCTGCCGCCACTCAGTAGCAACGGAGGCAGATGGCCTGCTTTTATATGATGAGTATTGTATTACACTAATATGCAAGACATGGGTATGACTCAAAATTAATTTATAGTTTGTGATCCAATCAGACTACAGTACTATGTTGTTTAATGTTATTCTTTAATGCTTTATATCCAGTTTCTTTCCCATTAGAAGTGATTCTTCATGCTATAATGATTATTACTGCCATGGTTTTATTTCTTATGGTAAATGTATGTGATAAACTATGTGGACACCTTGTAGTGCATGAACTATAGCAATACAGGCTCCCTATACATTGTCTGTGCACATACAGATTCATGGAGAACTTAAAGCTGATCAAAAGTGATATTTAAGGCATTCAGTTAAGATTCAAACCAACAAAGATATCTATTTTTTGGAGCTCCACAGAGTGGAAGGAAATTGCTAATGTTAAAGTGAGTAAACATCTACAGGGATGCCTAAATCCTATTTAACAGATTTAACACAGAGGAACTATATTCACTTCACAACTACTCCCCTGACATATGCTTCCTACGTGATGAACAGAACTCAAATTTGTATTTGTCAGCATCAACAAAATTCACCAACAGCAGTATACTTTAAGGTATTATTTTATTTTATTCTTAAAGTAACCAGTTTTGGCATTTCATTATTCCATCTTCAGGCCCATGCATAATAAGAGAGTATACATGTAGTATATAAAGGTGAACAAAGCTTAAAAATAAAATTAGTGGGGTTAAACCAAATCTTTGTGTACATCCAGCACAATAGACTACAACATGTGTACATATTTATTAGTCATAAAACTATTTCACACCACATATTTACAATGGAAAATGTAAATACATTAAAAAGATCAGCACTAGACAGTATAAAATCAAGGGTGCCATTGAAACAACTCTTTTTGCCTTTTGTTTTATACAGGGTGTTACAAAAAGGTACAGCCAAACTTTCAGGAAACATTCCTCACGCACAAATAAAGATGTTATGTGGACATGTGTCCGGAAATGCTTAATTTCCATGTTAGAGCTCATTTTAGTTTCGTCAGTATGTACTGTACTTCCTCGATTCACCACCAGTTGGCCCAATTGAAGGAAGGCAATGTTGACTTCGGTGCTTGTGTTGACATGAGACTCATTGCTGTACAGTACTAGCATCAAGCACATCAGTACGTAGCATCAAAAGGTTAGTGTTCATCACGAACGTGGTTTTGCACTCAGTGCAATGTTTACAAATGCGGAGTTGGCAGATGCCCATTTGATGTATGGATTAGCACGGGGCAATAGTCGTGGCGCGGTACGTTTGTATCGAGATAGATTTCCAGAATGAAGGTGTCCCGACAGGAAGACGTTCGAAGCAATTGATCGGCGTCTTAGGGAGCACGGAACATTCCAGCCTATGACTCATGACTGGGGAAGACCCAGAACGACGAGGACACATGCAATGGATGAGGCAATTCTTCCTGCAGTTGACGATAACCCTAATGTCAGCATCAGAGAAGTTGCTGCTGTACAAGGTAACATTGACCATGTCACTGTATGGAGAGTGCTACAGAAGAACCAGTTGTTTCCGTACCATGTACAGCGTGTGCAGGCACTATCAGCAGCTGATTGGTCTCCACGGGTACACTTCTGCGAATGGTTCATCCAACAATGTGTCAATCCTCATTTCAGTGCAAATGTTCTCTTTACGGATGAGGCTTCATTCCAACGTGATCAAATTGTAAATTTTCACAATCAACATGTGTGGGCTGACGAGAATCCCCATGTCATCAACACAGATTTTCTGTGAATGTTTGGGCAGGCATTGTTGGTGATGTCTTGATTGGGCCTCATGTTCTTCCACCTACGCTCAATGGAGCACGTTATCATGATTTCATACGGGATACTCTACCTGTGCTGCTAGAACATGTGCCTTTACAAGTACGACACAACTTGTGGTTCATGCACGATGGAGCTCCTGCACATTTCAGTCGAAGTGTTCATACACTTCTCAACAACAGATTCAGTGACCGATGGATTGGTAGAGGTGGACCAATTCCATGGCCTCCACGCTCTCCTGACCTCAACCCTCTTGACTTTCATTTATGTGGGCATTAGAAAGCACTTGTCTACGCAACCCCGGTACCAAATGTAGAGACTCTTCGTGCTCGTATTGTGGACGGCTGTGATACAATACGCCATTCTCCAGGGCTGCATCAGCGCATCAGGGATTCCATGCAACGGAGGGTGGATGCATGTATCCTCGCTAACGGAGGGCATTTTGAACATTTCCTGTAACAAAGTGTTTGAAGTCACGCTGGTACGTTCTGTTGCTGTGCGTTTCCATTACATGATTAATGTGATTTGACGAGAAGTAATAAAATGAGCTCTAACATGGAAAGTAAGCATTTCCGGATACATGTCCACATAACATATTTTCTTTCTTTGTGTGTGAGGAATGTCTCCTGAAAGTTTGGGCATACCTTTTAGTAACACCCTGTATATATATAATCCAGAGCTAGAATAACCCATGATAATTATGGCATGTCAGTGTCTTAGTCATATGTCATTCATGGGACTTGTTTTTGTAAATTTCATATTGTTATTTTTGGGGGTTTATCTTTGGACAATAGGTGTTACTTTTGTTCAGTAATATTTATGTACCTCTACATTATTGAAGCCCTTATATGTTTGACCTGTCGTTTCCGACATTATACATTTCTTCTTCGATATTTTATGTCTAACAATGTTAGTATGAACGTAATTTTTCAACCTCACTATAACGCACTGAATGTTTAGCTGAGGTGTACAATATGTCACCTTCATATGAGCTCATACATCCTGTCTTCTACAACTCTTTGTATCCACTTCATAGCAGTTTACTCCCTTGGCAGGCAGCAAATTTTTATTAGTGACCATGTTTTCAGTTTCTTGGTATCTTATATGCTACTTTTACACTTACGACAATGAAGCGTTTCACTGCTTCCTTATAATGAAATATAGTGTTATCTGTTATCAGCTACCACCTTTAAGCCAGTTGCATTTTTAGACCCAAACTGACACATTCCCTAGTTCACTTGTGGGAATTCAGTATGTCTTGACTACACCTTACGAGTATGATTAGGACCTGGTTAGTTTATCAGCATGTCAGCGTTGTCCTTACTTCCCCATGCAACTTAGGGGAAATGTTGTCGTTGTGGTCCTCAGTCCTGAGACTGGTTTGATGCAGCTCTCCATGTTACTCTATCCTGTGCAAGCTCCTTCATCTCCCAGTACCTACTGCAACCTACATCCTTCTGAATCTACTTGGTGTATTCATCTCATGGTCTCCCTCTACGATTTTTACCCTCCAAGCTGCCCTCCAATACTAAATTGGTGATCCCTTGATCCGTCTTCTAGTCAAGTTGTGCCACAAAATTCTCTTCTCCCCAACCCTATTCAATACCTCCTCATTAGTTATATGATCTACCCATCTAATCTTCAGTATTCTTCTGTAGCACCACATTTCAAAAGCTTCTATTCTCTTCTTGTCCAAACTATGTTGTGATGCCATTACTATAGCCAAGTTTTGGTGTTAATGGTGTTAGATGATGTTACTCATGTAACTATGATATGGTGGTTTTCGCACATTCATTTACCTTTTACTTTTTCCATACTCATGATCCCTATAGTGACTTGCTATGAATTTTTATTTAGATGGTTTTTCTTCTATAGATAGGTCGTTAAGGTAGTGCCTCATACTCCCAGTGAAACTGTACGATGTTGTTGGATGAGAACTTAGAGGAGTCGCCTTACTTAAGTATGATTTGAGATTCTTGTTGGTTTGTTTCACTGTGGTAATGCCAACCTGTTAAGGGATATAAAGGAAACCAAATCATATATATTCAATTTGCTGTATGACCTAGGCCACAAGGTAATTGTGAATATTCTTAGTGTTCACACTGCATGCTATTTTCTCTTGATAAGTCGACTGCTGTTGGGTTTTGCATTGTTTCTGCTGTGACAACTAGTTGTAACACTCTCTGTGATAGTGCTTGGGATGGTAATATGCATACTATTGTACTTCATAGTTTACTGTATAATATTTTACTTTAAATGTAGATTGGTCCTCATATATACTAGGCACTTCCTCATCTATAACAAAAGGAAAAAAAGAATTAAAAAATGAGCTTTGTTTCAACAGCGCCCTTGATTGTGTACTGTCTAATGCTGATCTTTTTAATGTATTTACATGTTCCCTTGTAAATCTGTGGTGTGAAATTGTTTTATGACTAACAAATATGCACATGTTTTGGTCTACTGTGCTGGATGTACACAAAGCTTTGATTTAATGCCACTACTTTCATTTTTAAGCTTAAGCAGTATTATGATTCATTATCCGTCACTTTCTGTAAGCTTTCTTTGCAGAGCCTTACATGCTACATGTATTCTCTTATTATGCAAGTGCCTGAAGATGGTATAATGAAATGCCAAAGCTGGTTTCTTTCACAATAAAACAAAATAATACCTTAAAAGTATACAGCTGTTGGTGAATTCTATTGATATTGACAATTACATACCAGCCAACTCCCCTGGCCATGATGGACCAACAGAGATCAAATTTTTATGGTCAATGGTCAAGTCAAAGTTCTTTAGAGACATTTGTGTAATGAAGCAGCTTGGCTTCACAAAGCAGCCATCTATGACCATTAACACAGTTTAGCGAGTCAAGCTTTTGAGGAGATGTAGTGCGTAAAGGTTTTCATCAGATTTTGTTAAAGAATTTTTTCTAGCAATTTCCAGCTGAATTAAGTGAAACAGAAAATAATAACCTAGACCACACAGGTCTGCACTCGATTAGTACTGAGGACTTGCACCACCATTGGATTACAACAGAGTTTGGGAACAACTAAGCTAACAATACACTGCTGGAAGCAGATCTCCCTCAACACAATATTGGCCACTGAGCCTCATGACAATGTTAAAGGTAAGACCTGTTGTTCCTTATGTGAAGCTTGGCTTTTCAGTAGCTCAAAATTAAAAATTAAATTTTCTAAATGATTAATGGAAAATCTCATATAAAGATGTGAAACAAATACTAACAAAGAGATAGAGGGGCTGGCCACTACTTACCTCAGCTCAGTACAGCTGATAGATACACAAAAAACAGAACCGAAAACTTACGTTCCTAGCTTTCGGAACAAATGTTCCTTCATCAGGGAGGAGAGAGGGGAAAGAAAGGGAAGAAGGGAAAGTGGATTGAGTTACTCACAACACAGGTTATGAAGCGACAGGGAAAGGAAAACAGGGAGGGTAGCAAGGATGGAGGCATGGTTGTCAGAGGGAAGTTGGCTTCCCTTTCTTTCCCCTCTCTCCTCCCTGATGAAGGAACATTTGTTCCGAAAGCTAGGAACATAAATTTTCGGTTCTGTTTTTTGTGTATCTATCGGCTGTACTGAGCTGAGGTAAGTACTGGCCAGCCCCTCTATCTCTTTGTTAGTATTTGTTTCAAATTAAATTTTCTGTCACATCTTACATGAGGATTATATAGTGAAAGTCAACGAAATCCAGAGGGAATTCCAAGTGAATTTACTGAAACAATTTAGAACCACATGCCAAAGTGCACTATCACAGGGTTGCCTAATAGTTGCAGCGATGTTGCCAATTCTTAGCTGTGCTAAGTATATTTATGTGGTGAAATGTTTGTTGTACTCTTTTTATAACAGGCCCTCAAAGCATGTTTGGTTTTTAAGCATTGTTATCTTCTGATCCTTTCTAAAATGTGTATTCCGCATGGAAAACCATCCAACATTTCATTCTCCCAGATTCATTGGTCATGTGCACAGGTGCCACATAGGGATAGGAAAGGTCTTGCCAGTGAACAAATAACAAACTAATAACGAATGATGTTTACTGCATTACAGAAGAATGTTGACAAAAATAAAAAGAAATACAAGTATGCTGCTTTTTAGGTGGCACAATGCAAAGATTTGTTTGGCACTTTGTTACCAGACTTTGCTCTGGCTATTCCCAAAGAAAAAAAGAAAAAAACTTAAGTGACACACATCGGCAGTCCAGAGAGATCTGAGCCAGCAACTACCCTTGCCTTAGACAGTGAGACAAACGTGGTGCCACAAAGCAAACATGACACTGATTCACTTAACTCTCTGCTACTGCTCTTGTAGTAGTTAATGAAGACAGTTCACAACCTGAAATACAAAACCAGTCGAAACTTAAGTGTGGAATTACCTTCCTAGGATTGAAAAATTAAATTTATCATCTCAATCTCATATAAACATAATGACTTCAGATTATTTCATCGTTATGGAAAGATAACACTACAAGAATTTAGCTTGATCTCTCTGCATAATGCCAAACATTGGCAGCAATATTTGAGTTAAGGTGGTCACGAGATGCCAAATATTGATTAGGCACAAATGCACTAGCAATACAAAGAACTTCATGGGTAGTTTACAATCCTTACTGCTATCCACAGACAGCTCCAGCCAACTGTCAGTCGAGCATGCTACCAGACGCCAATGTGATGGAAGTGTTTGGCGCTTACGGCAACTCAACAATGAGGTTATCAGCACTCTTACACAAATTAAAAGAAAAGAATGTGGAAAAATTAGTAAAATGTATGAAACACACTAAGACAATGAGAAAGTAAAGATGCTATACAGGAGACTAAAACACAAGCAAACTGAGAAAGAAGTTTAAAGGAAAGCAGAGGAAAATGTCACTGGCTGACCACTTACGTAAAATATGAGAAACCCTGTCACCTTGTGAACAAATGAAAACCTGTTCCCTAAAATCTTGGTAAAAAAGGTAAACAATTCACAAAACTTTAAAATTCAAACCACATTCATTTGGTCATTATATAAAATATATTGCATTTCTTTCAACAAATCAGCCACAGCCTGCTTGTTGGAAAACAAAATATAGTCTAATAACATGTGGCACACAGTGATCTGTACACCAGAAGTGTCACACATGGAGGATCCTCTCACCAGAGAAAGAAGGCATGCATCATAGGACTGTGGCCTACGTGAAGAGGACCTTATCCCATTGATATATGGCTGGAAGGAGGTACGCCATGGCTGAGTTGTGGGCTTAACCACATGGAGCTTACTGTTGGTCATTTTCAACCACTCATCCTCACACCAACATAGAACTCTGGGGCTCAACAGGGAGGTCATACTATGCAGGGCGATGGCACACTGAAATACCTCAGGATCAAGACATGCCCCTTGGCTGCTAGATCTCCCCTTTCATTTCCTGCAATTCCCATGTGCCCTAGTACCCAGCAGAAAGACACCTCCTTCGCCAGTTGTCATAGTTGGAGGGTGGCATCAGGGATAGTCTGGGATACTTTATCCACTGGGTACAAACATGTCAGCAAGGAAAGGGCACTTACAGAATCTGAACATACTACAAAGTTAGCACTGGAAGAACGTTTCATCTGCTCCAGTGCCTGAAAGATCACACATAATTCTACATCAAAGGCAGTGGAGGCTGTCAGATCTTGAGGACACAATCTGTGAAAGCAACACAGCAACCAGCAGAATCCCCGTTTTTACCCACCCATAAACAGCTACATAGTTGTGTTGCTCAGCTAAAACATCAGAAAATATCACATAAAAATGCAAGCACGAGTGCAATCTCTCCTGTACTGCACCAAATCTAAAATCAATCTACGCTTTTTACAGTAACCAGGATGGCAGATGAGTAAAACCTTGGATTCAGGGTTGTGCTTGCTCCACACCGAGTGACTCCAACACATGCTACATGTAGACATGAAACAGCATTGTGGCTCATGGATGGTTGGAGAAAAGGCATTCCAGAGATGAACGAGCAACAGTATGGTGTGCGGGTGAAGTTGGAGTTATGAGGACCTTACATACCTGATGCACCAGGAGAAGCTGCTGCCGGGTGGTAAGTGGCAGTTTTCTGGCCTCAGCACAGAGGTATGGGTCTGGTCCTAAAAGCACCCGTGGCCATCCTATTCTCCCCATGGTGGACAGTGTCAATGTTCTTCACATAAGAAGGCTTTGCTGAGCCATACACCGTGCACCCATAGTCCAGCTGCAAATGCATGAAAGCCCTGTAAACTGGAGTGCACATGCCCTGTCCACTCCCCAAGATTGGTGGCAAAGGCACTTTAAGATACTCAGTGCCTTGAGGGTTCTGACTTTCTGGTCTCTCAAGTATGGCAACCACGACAATTTTGAGTCAAAAATTAGGCCCAAAAACCTCACAGACTCTAAAATCTAGAATTGTTACCCTCATGTGCAAGGCAAGTAAATTAAAAATACGACAAAAATGATAAAAACACACACAAACACACACACACACACACACACACACACACACACACACACACACACACACACACTCACTTATCTGCAGAAAATTTAAAACCTGTCTTTGCAAACCGTGCCTCTAGCCTCCACACTGTAAGCTGCACTGATTGTTCACTGTTGCAACACTGAAGGAGAACAGAAAACAGCAAAGTCATCCACAGTTAAGGAGTACTGCACAGGAATCATTACTGTAGACATGATACTGTTTATGGCTACGACAAAGAGAGTAACACTTAAAACACTGCCCTGAGGGACACCATTCTCCTGCTCAAAACCAACTGACAGTGAGTCACCAACTCGAGTCCTAAAATACCACTGAGACAGGAAAGGCCGTGTGAAGATGGGGATGTAGCCACAAAAGCCCCACTGATGCAGTTGTGAAAGAATACAGTGTCTCCAAGTACTATCACATGCCTTACTGATATCTAAGAAAATACCAATATAGTGATGGTTATGTAGGAAAGACTGCTGAATAGCCACCTCTAACAGGGTCATGTTGTCGACATTGGACCAAAATCTCTGGAATCCACACTGACACTGCCCAAAGAGCTGCCTGTCTCTAACAACCAGACCCGACAACGGTTAACCATTTGTTCCTGGGACTTTCCTATGCAGCTCATGAAGGCAACATTCCTGTACCAACTGGGAGATGTTGGGTTCTTTCCTCCATAAGTTGGGGAAGTCGCCTGATTGCAATATAAGATTAAAACATTTGAGAATTTCCTTTGATGCCACTGGAAAATGACGAGGCATGTAGTACCCAGTTTGGTCGCGACCAGGTGCAGTGTCTTGAGTCCAAGACACTGACAATTCAAGCTCCCACATGGAGAAAGGACAGTTGTAGGCCTCAGAGCTGTTGGATCTAAAGTCCAACATGCCCCTCTCTACATCAGCACGGTAGCAACAAAACGCCAGATCCCAGTTTGCGGTGGCTAAGGTTTTTGCAAAATGATAGCCAGCATCCGAGTGATATCACTGGGTGTCATATAGAGACACACCTTTTTCACAACTGCTGCTATTGGCAAACAACTGTGTTTACCAAAAACCCTCCTGATGGCTTCTCTTACTTTCATAGAACAAGTGGAATGATTGATGGAGTCCAGGAATGTTTGCCATGACTGTTTTTTGCTCTCCTTAAACACACATCGAGCCATGGCTCTCGTGACTCAAAAGGCTGTGAGGTTGTCTGCTGTCAAGTAGCATTTGCACCATCAAAGAGCCACATGCCTGTTCCGGATGGCTGAATGACAATCATCTGTCCTCCAAGATACAGGTCACCTCCTAAGACGACCTGAAAACTATGGTATGGATGGTCAGTGGCATGATGGATCTCATGTGTGATGTGGTCAACCCACTCCTTGATGCTGGCATGGCATTGAAAAACAGCCAGCTAGCTGATCGGTGCCCAGTTAGCCCTACTGGCTGTCAATTTCGACAGTGGCTGGTCCAGCAATCCTCCATCCAGCAGGTGAACACAAAGTGGGAAGTAGTCACTGTAGTGAGGTCATCAGTTGCTTCCCACTGTGCTGAGTGTGCAAGGGCTGGAGAGCAGAAAGGAAGGTCCTTGGCAGAGGATGACCCAGTAGCAGCTGAGAAATGTGTGGGACTGCCTGTGTTGAGGATGCACAGCTCCTGAGACATGATGAGGTTCTCCAACACTCAGCCCCTGGGGCAAGTATAGAGTGAGCCCCATAAGACATCATGGGCATTGAAGCCACTCAGTAAGAGAAATGGGCAGGGGAGCTGTTCAATAATTCCTGTGAGAGCCTTGGAACCTATTGCATCCTGCACAGGTAAGTACAGAGTGCAGATAGGAATTGTCAGACTTGCATGAACCCCAATGGCTACTGCTCATAGGTCAGTAACTAAGGGAAGAGGGTGACGAGTGGTGTGTGTTATTGACAAACACAGCGACACCTCCCTTGGCTCGTTCCCTCATCAGGTCATCCTTACTGTGGAGGCCGGCCCTGTAGAACAGAGGCATCAGTAGCTTTGAAATGTGTTTCCTGTAAACACAAGCACAGGGACTGTACCCGTGCCAGGTGTTTCAGTTCCTCCACACGATTCCTGAACCCACTCATGTTCCACTTTGGTATGGGAGCCATTTATCATGATGGTTGGACTTCACCTTGTCTTACCTCTGGGATGGGGAGCCTATAGTGGTTGGAGTTTCCATTTTGGGGCAAAATACGAGTAGTTGCTCTGGGCGGACTTCGGAGTCCACTGGCTCTGAAGCAGTAGCAGCAGAGCTATCAAGTTGGATGACATTGACATGGTCTGACAGTCTACTGCATGTTTTTGCCTGTGGCTAAACCTTCTCATTTGCTTTCTTGGCCTGGGGTGGCTTTGTGGGAACAACCTTGGGAATGTTGACAAGATCTCTACAGGTCACAAAACCTTTGCTATAATTCAAGGTGTTGTGGAGCTCCATGTCAATGGCATATTCTCCAAGGCATTTAGCTTTCCCGAGATGTGTTGCTAGTTGGGAACTACCAGTTTCCACCAGTAGCATGTCATTAGATAGTAGTTTGATGGATTTCAGTGAACATGCGATACCCATCAAATCTTTCTGAATCTAAAAAGGTGAAACCTTTTTGAAACTGCCCTCTTTCCATTTCGCAATTAAAAACACATTCTGACCAGCAGCATGTGTACTGTTGCTCTTCATGGACAAATTCTGTATAACACCTGAGTCTGGAGGCCTCTCTACATGATCCCTCTTATTTGATTGGGTGTTTGTACCTAGCAGTGGCCCACCCATCCCACTGAGAAATGGAAGAGGAAACTTCGAAGAATCCATCTTGGTCCCATTAGCAGCTAGGAAAATAGAAGTCCACATAGACAGAGTCCCATGAGCATAGGTAAGCCTCTTACAACTACAGCGTGGCAGGTTCCCCCCACAGGTTGCCTGCTAATGACTGTTTCACATCAACAGCCATGTGTCTCATCAGCATGCAGATTTTGTATATATATATATATATATATATATATATATATATATATATGGAAACATTCCACGTGGGAAAAATATATCTAAAAACACAGATAATGTGACTTACTGAACGAAAGTGCTGGCAGGTCGATAGACACACAAACAAACACAAACATACACATGAAATTCAAGCTTTCGCAACAAACTGTTGCCTCATCAGGAAAGAGGGAAGGAGAGGGAAAGACGAAAGGATGTGGGTTTTAAGGGAGAGGGTAAGGAGTCATTCCAATCCCGGGAGCGGAAAGACTTACCTTAGGGGGAAAAAAGGACAGGTAAACACTCACGCACACACACACATATCCATCCGCACATACACAGACACAAGCAGACATTTGTAAAGGCCTTTTTGTCGTTGTAGGAATGTTGTGAGGGTGACATGGTATTAGAAGGTGGAAAGTGTAACATGAGGCTGAAATGAAAATGAAAATAAATGGCGAGAGATAAGGTGAACTAGAAAGCAACTGGAGATCTGGTGTGAAAAAAGGGCGAAAAGGTGTTGGTTATAGCTGGGCTATGTTGATCCTGTGGTGAACTTGGGTTGGTAGACAACGATGTGCACAAAGGTTATGTGGTTGTGTTGCCGCCAGAACACGTTAAAGGGTGGAGCAATTCGGGAAAATTTCAAAAAAACTGCGTGTAAATGTATTAAAAGGAGTGGTTTTGTGGTGGCAGATTGTGAGAATGAGGCTAACAATTGTCTGACGAAGAAATAATGACGTTAAAACCTGTGGGAAGCGGCTAAAAAAGATCGGTGATGTGGGAAAAACGGAAATGGAAAAAAAGCGAAAGTTATTGGAACTAGCCGAAATGGCTGTTTAATAGCTGAAAGGAACTGTTTGTGAACTGGAAACGGTGGATTTTGTAGCAGCAGTATTGTTGAAAGCGGGAAAAAAAAATTTTTTTTTTTGGTTATGGTTTGGAAGTGGGTTACGTATTATTGAGTATATATAGGTGGGATAAAATTGTATGGTAGATTCGGTAAAGAGGGGAAGGTGAATACAAAGTGAAACTACTTGCAAAAACAGAAAGAGAAAATAAGATGACAGGAAAGATTTCGAAATGCAACAGTGACAATAACAAATGTAATTGTTGGGTTCAAATTAATGTCTGCTTGTGTGTGTGTGTGTGTGTGTGTGTGTGTGTGTGTGTATGTGCGTGAGTGTATACCTGTCCTTTTTTCCCTCTAAGGTAAGTCTTTCCACTCCCGGGATTGGAATGACTCCTTACCCTCTCCCTTAAAACCCACATCCTTTCGTCTTTCCCTCTCCTTCCCTCTTTCCTGATGAGGCAACAGTTTGTTGCAAAAGCTTGAATTCCGTGTGTATGTTTGTGTGTCTATTGATCTGCCAGCACTTTCGTTCGGTAAGTCACATCATCTGTATATAATCCAACTTTGCGATCTGAGTGGTCAAGCCAAGACACAATGTTCCAGTGTCAAGCCGGAAGTTGTCACTGAAGCTTGTCCAGAGCTTACAGTGACAGGGAACTGGAGGAGCTTACCTGTCCCCAGCTCAGTAACTTAGGGGTTGCCAAGCCCTTAACCAGCAAATGAATGATGAGCCCCTGAGGGCACTGAAAAATGAAAATTAGTTGCACTGTAACAAAAATTATTTTAACAAAACTAAAAATGTGTGCAAATTGTCACTGCACAAAATGTCAATAAACAGTAAGACATCGTGTACTGCTCACCACAAATGGACTGTACCTACATTTTTAGTGCCCTACACAACTAGAATATCAGGAATACCACCAAGATGTGGAGATATTATGGCTATAAGGCCAACATGTCAAAGCCACAGAGTAATAAATCAAATTGTGGAGTCACAAGGAAAAACTGGGTGTATGGCAATTGAAGCAGAACCATACAGGCAAATGTGCAGCTGTACACTTTCATACATTTTTTCACCCCCACATCTACCATAGATAACACATACTAACAAGCTCATTCATTGCTTCCATGATTTATCCTCATCTTGTTTAATCCCAATATGATGAACAAAATACAGATTTGTGTTGCCAACAGTTGCTTCAAATCTTTTCTGACACTTTCTCTTGTTTCATTGATCATGTAATATGGTACTTGCAATGTAGATTACTATGGCCACTACAAAGTTTCCAGGAGATATATGACAGGAAGTACTAAGATTCATCACTTAACTTGGGACAGTTAGCAGCTAATTTAAAGTAGTAGTGAAAGGAAGTCATAAGATACTGCTTTTGTAGGAAAACTGAAAATGATTTCAAAAGCAGTGATTGTTTCAGAAAGGGAGCACATGCTGCTCTTTTGTCGTTAGATGTGAAGTCATAGAACTACCTGAACACTGTCAGTTTATTTTAGATGATGTGGGACACTAAACTGCCATATTTATCTCTTATGTTTATCTGCTAAGTTCAATAAAGTAACGAAAAACTGCTACTTCGTTCGCACTGTACTAATAAACATGTATTACAGCTTATCATGGTAATGCTATGATGACAGTCTCTTTCAGTATTACAAAGTATCCCAAATTGTTACACATTACCAGGATAATACATACTTTCAGCTTCAAAACAGTCTGTCTACATTTGGTCCACAGTCAGACTGAAGTAGCATTACAGGACTACCATGAAAATATGCAGATGTAGCAATAGGGGTAGATACATAATGAAATCCAGTTAAATCGTTCAGTGCCACAACACCAATACAAAGCAGACACTAACAAGAGTGCAATTCAGCAAATTTTTCATATTTAGATCTACAGGGTACAGAATCTAGGTAGTCACACACTTATGGTAGAGGATTTCTTTAGCGATTATTGATGTGCATGCTAGTGGCTCGTTCACAGAAAATGTAAAAATTTTGTCTCCAACTAGCTTAATACAGAAAACTAACACACTATTCCACTTTAAGGGCAAACACTTAACCATTAAGCTAGCATATGACTAGGTCAAACAATGGTTCCCTTATTGTCCCAATGATGACCAAGACAAAATTCCCATTTTAAATAGCAAAGGAAGTTGTAGTTTCTGTTGAAATGACCTTCCTGGACTGAAAACCATATATTTTCTACCACTATGTCATTGCTTACAAGAGAATAATTCAGAACATTTAATCCAAATGACAAAAAAATCTAGTGAATATATCAGGGTAATTGTGAAACAAATCAGGAAATAAATCGACCATCAAATAGCTATTAGACCAGCAACAGGCAGAATACAGCTGCTCAGCTGATGTGAATCTTGAGCTGGCTGACTCCTTGGAAGCTCACTTTTTGAAGACACAGTGTTGCTGCCTACCACTGCAATGAATGGGAGCAGAAACGCCAAATAGGTCACTGTGTTTTATTCGCAGTTCTGTAACTCTGAGTTGGGTCTAAAGCATAGTTATGAATAATATTCAGATGCATTGAATGGAATTCATAAATAAAGAGCATGGAAAACTTTTCCGCAGCTCTCCTCTTCTGTAGCTGTCACACACAATTTTGGCTTTCTGCATTAAGCAAACTGAAAATCTCATTAACTAGAAGCAATTTGCTTAGGTATCACCAGACACTATTAACATTATAAGCAAACAACATTCATTTTAATATTATGTTCTTGAAAACAGTTTTTCTTATGCAAAACTGTCATTCATTCCACAAAAACCAAAGAGGCGAAAAGTATTGTCTATTCTGAACATTTTCAATATAACACCTGATGGTACTTTGTCAATAACAGCAAAAAGCACCCGATGAATGAGCTTTTCAATTGTCAGACAGTGTACAACACAGAGGAACCAAATTAACAAGATGATGTTACCCTAAGGTGAGCACAGATTGGAACTTCTATGTAATATCTTGCAGTTGGCACATTTTGCACATTAATTTATTTCTTGATTATTTCACACTGATGACACCTCTAGGCTATCACAACATTCATACGTGAATTAACAAGGTGTAATTTAAAAAAAAAAACGCTATTGTAAATATTACGGCACTAGTGGTTGGATCTTACTCAGTGGACGGTGCTACTTTAATTTCATTTCATGTTGGAGACTATTGGAAATGCTTAATGCTTTCAAGATACTCACTGTCCACATCTCCTGAGACAACTCTACAATCAGCTCTTGCTTAACTAAAAAGCTGAGTCACATAAATGGGGTAAAACCA
Organism: Schistocerca nitens; assembly: GCF_023898315.1. Classification (NCBI taxonomy): domain Eukaryota; kingdom Metazoa; phylum Arthropoda; class Insecta; order Orthoptera; family Acrididae; genus Schistocerca; species Schistocerca nitens. The sequence goes on from NC_064624.1 coordinate 67,384,530, forward strand.
GAAGAACAAATAGGCATGGAGACAAGACACCTGGCACATTATATCAACATGGAATAATGAGAAAGTTGAGCACTGGTAAGGCAACAAATTTAGATGAAACGAATTAAAACATTTTTAGATGAAACCTAAATCATTTCTTCCATAAGTATGTCCATTTTGAAAATGTTTCTACACAGCTCACAAACACCAAGTATGCGTAATTGAAGATTTATTCGATTCATTTTTAGCACTCTGGTAATTTGAGGTGTAAGTGGCAAGTGTCTGCCACTTGACACTCATCATCCCAGTACCAGTGTGATGCAATCTGGAAGTCAGAAAGAGGGAATAAAAAAGTTCACAATTGCAGGAAATGAAACCTGTCGGTTTCCATGGTTTAATCTTACTTTCACATGCCTAAGTCACGCACAGCAGTCCTCAGGGATGCAGGATGTTGTAACTAATCTCTATTGTATGTTAGTTTCTCACGACTGATGTTTGGGGCCCATGGGCATTGATGTGGAACTACTCTAAGAACTCCATGTTCTATGTGTGGGTATGGAGTTACAGCAGCAATTTCCTGAAACTACACCTTACAAGGAGGAGCCACAATAGGTTGCACTCTCACACAGTCAAAAATTCATATGGTGAAAGAAGCATAAAAGCACATGGACATTATTTTGTCATAGGTGTCAACAATCAACAGCTTTCAAGAAAATGACTGGCATAGTTTCTTTGTTACTGTGTCAGTTTGCACACATGGTGTTATACCTAGTGAACTAGTAGCATAGTGGCTGATAACAAGGGTTCAACTTTTTGCACTCCATGTCAAAATCTATTCATATGACTTTTTCCTTTTGTTGTCACAGAAGTATGTTCAATTTTATTTTTATACTACAAAAGAACCAGTGTATTCCCCAGGGTTGTATCTGTCACAAAAACAGTCAAAGCATAAAGAACTGAAACACCACCAGAAACATGCTAAGCCGTATATACCACACACACATTCTTTGGTGTATGATTAGGAAAAATAACTTCACTAACATTCTAAACATCTGACGATCTCGTGATAATTTCATGGAAAACCAAGCATATCAAAGTATTTTCTCAAAAGCTATTCATGCTTTCCTTCCCTCCTCTTCCCTACACCACACTCATATACTTACAATTCCAAAGATACACTCCTGGAAATTGAAATAAGAACACCGTGAATTCATTGTCCCAGGAAGGGGAAACTTTATTGACACATTCCTGGGGTCAGATACATCACATGATCACACTGACAGAACCACAGGCACATAGACACAGGCAACAGAGCATGCACAATGTCGGCACTAGTACAGTGTATATCCACCTTTCGCAGCAATGCAGGCTGCTATTCTCCCATGGAGACGATTGTAGAGATGCTGGATGTAGTCCTGTGGAACGGCTTGCCATGCCATTTCCATCTGGCGCCTCAGTTGGACCAGTGTTCGTGCTGGACGTGCAGACCGCGTGAGACGACGCTTCATCCAGTCCCAAACATGCTCAATGGGGGACAGATCCGGAGATCTTGCTGGCCAGGGTAGTTGACTTACACCTTCTAGAGCACGTTGGATGGCACGGGATACATGCGGACGTGCATTGTCCTGTTGGAACAGCAAGTTCCCTTGCCGGTCTAGGAATGGTAGAACGATGGGTTCGATGACGGTTTGGATGTACCGTGCACTATTCAGTGTCCCCTCGACGATCACCAGTGGTGTACGGCCAGTGTAGGAGATCGCTCCCCACACCATGATGCCGGGTGTTGGCCCTGTGTGCCTCGGTCATATGCAGTCCTGATTGTGGCGCTCACCTGCACGGCGCCAAACACGCATACGACCATCATTGGCACCAAGGCAGAAGCGACTCTCATCGCTGAAGACGACACGTCTCCATTCGTCCCTCCATTCACGCCTTTCGCGACACCACTGGAGGCGGGCTGCACGATGTTGGGGCGTGAGCGGAAGACGGCCTAACGGTGTGCGGGACCGTAGCCCAGCTTCATGGAGACGGTTGCGAATGGTCCTTGCCGATACCCCAGGAGCAACAGTGTCCCTAATTTGCTGGGAAGTGGCGGTGCGGTCCCCTACGGCACTGCGTAGGATCCTACGGTCTTGGCGTGCATCCGTGCGTCGCTGCGGTCCGGTCCCAGGTCGACGGGCACGTGCACCTTCCGCCGACCACTGGCGACAACATCGATGTACTGTGGAGACCTCACGCCCCACGTGTTGAGCAATTCGGCGGTACGTCCACCCGGCCTCCCGCATGCCCACTATACGCCCTCGCTCAAAGTCCGTCAACTGCACATACGGCACACGTCCACGCTGTCGCGGCATGCTACCAGTGTTAAAGACTGCGATGGAGCTCCGTATGCCACGGCAAACTGGCTGACACTGACGGCGGCGGTGCACAAATGCTGCGCAGCTAGCGCCATTCGACGGCCAACACCGCGGTTCCTGGTGTGTCCGCTGTGCCGTGCGTGTGATCATTGCTTGTACAGCCCTCTCGCAGTGTCCGGAGCAAGTATGGTGGGTCTGACACACCGGTGTCAATGTGTTCTTTTTTCCATTTCCAGGAGTGTATATGTATCAACCTGCATCATCTATGTAAAAAATATATTTATAGGGACAAAAAATTATTTCAAATACCAGAAGTTCACCACTTTGTCAAAAAGATTTCAATAAGGATATAAGAAACATAAGTTAGAAATTAACAGATATAACAACAATTTATGACTAAGTAGAAATTTACTTCTGCCACAACAGAAACAAGTACTTCGATTTCCCAAAACAAACTCGGATTTCCAGTTTTTTTACAGACATTCTCATCCACCATTAGGCACTATAACCACAAGAATGAGATTCTAACACAACCCAGGATGCATGCTTGGACAGCCTTATCATTCCGACAAAAAGTCTCAAAAGCAAGAAATCTTGACTCCAGTTCTGGTTACAGCAGTGATTTCCACGATTTGCTTTATATGTACACCAAACCAGCCACATTGAATTCCTATCTATATTCACATATGTAAGAAATAATTCTGCAAATATATATTCTACAACTGTTCCACTAGCTCAAAGTTAATACTTCAGCCCATACATTCTGAATTTTGCCTTGTTTTCCTCATTGTCCACAGGGGTCTAATATATTACTGAGAGTCTGGCACCATTTACCATCATAGCCATTACAATGAAAACCTGAATGCAAATGGACAGCTACAATTGTTATCAATTATATTATATCCACAACAACTGTCATATAAATGTACTTAATTATATACTCATTTAAATCCTAGAATTACCTCTTGATTCACACACTCCTGCAATTCTTCTTTTACATTTATGGTGGATGGGTAAATCTGGACCTGTGATAAGAGTAAAAATCTTTAATTGGTGGCTTAAGATGTCATGATTTTCAAATTTTTTATGAACTGTAAGTTTAACTACAGTACTCTTAAGAAAAATTGTTACTACACAGTTTAACAAGAATAATCATTTTATCACTACATTTCCTTCCGAGAGAGAAATTCCGGGTGACGTGAACTCAGTAAGATTTATTTCAAAGTGAAAAACTTATATACTTGAAAAAAGAGACAGCATTGGTCGTATATTTTTTATTATTGCAAAATCGATTTTCTGTCACTGAGTGACCATCTTCAGTGCTATATTGTATAACTTAAATTGGGATGCACTGTTATCACTGAGCTTACGGCGATCAATTTAAGTTATACAATATAGCACTGAAGATGGTCACTCAGTGACAGAAAATCGATTTTGCAATAGTAAAAAATATACGACCAATGCTGTCTCTTTTTTCAAGTATACCTGTTATCTGGTCGTAGTGCACAAGACAACATGGAGTCGCCAATCAATGAAAAACTTATGATAACACTCATAATAATGTATTTTAGCAGTTTTTAGGAAATTGCACTTCACACTTTTCCCTTTGCTACTATTTCATGTTTGTCAATATAAAGCCATCACCATACACCTTACCAGTAAATGTTGGAATAGCAATTACACTGGCATAAAACACACATTTTATTAAATGGAAAAAACATTCTGCTTTGCAACAAAAGTAACACACCTGTCAATGGTAGCATATAATCCCCCATTTCTATGGTTACTCCAAATAATAGTATTAACATACTAGAGGCAGGTGCAATACATCAAGGAACATCTGTCTTTTTTCAAACTGCTTATTTTCTGATGCCTAGGGTACACACACAAAACTATTCAAAAAATGAAAGCCCTAAATATGGGAAAAACAATTCTTGCAAAGAAGTAACAGAAATGTAATGAGATATTCAAGGTTCAAAGGATCAAAGTGGAGGGATACTCATCACTGCCCTGGTTTTCGTAGGCTGGGCTGACAGTGAATGTCCAGTCCACTTCAATTAGACACTGACTTATCCAGTTAAATAGTCAATATGCCCAGATATATTCTTGCAAGCTAACATTCTCATGCAAGTTCCGGCATTTGAGCTGGCACTGCTTCTACAGAAACTTACAAGACAAGTGAAATGAAGGAAGTAATAGATATTTCACAAAGACAGAAAAATCTGTCTCAATTTGCCATTAAATCTCAAGAGTATCACAGGCTTGAAACAAACATTTTGCTAGATTTTAAAGAAAACAAGCAAAAATTAAGATCCCTCATTAATTTCAAACACTGTAATTTACTGGAAGTTAATAGTGAAACCAACCACACTAGCTGTTAAAATAGTTTCATTAAAAAGTCGTAACCAGTTTTCACATCAGTAGAGATGTATGCTCGTGTGATCTGTACAAGAAATTACAATGGGTTTAGAAATAGATGTGTCCTACCATGAAGGACCATATATCAATGTGAGCTGGGTTCTGATACATTTCTTCACTTTGTTCATTCTCAAGATTAAACTGACTGGAATCATGCTGCATCTATATGAGAAAGGAAACCAGATAAAACAGTTAAAATTTCTGACTTAAAAGCAATTATGGGAACTAACTAAAATCACCACATTAACGTGTCTTAACTTTGGAAGAGAAGTATAATAGAGCCTCAAACATCTTACCATGCTGTAGAAGTATGCACAGCGTCAGTGTTACCAATACTAATGGGTCAGTAGAATGAGCCACATGTGAGATGGCACTAGTGCGAGTCTTTGATTGAATTGATGCTATCTACGACAAGAAACATGGGGACTGGCTTTACATTTTAAATGGTTCTTCTCAGGATTGCAGTGATTCTCTGGGGGAGTTTAATAAAATGTGTGATAATATCCAACTCACCATGTAGGAGAGTGGTGATGTGGCTCTCTCCTTTTTGTATCTGTCCATCAGGATTGATGATAATACAGCCAGCTATGATATATACACTATTTCACACCTAGTAATTCAAAGCTCCTCTAACCACACACTGTGGAATATAAGAAGGTGGCCTCCTGGGCATTGCTTCACAGACCACACAGTGTGTCTTTGTCATGTGAAGCTCACGACAGAATTTATGATAATCCAGTTTATAGCATATTCAAATGGCTACAATGCAGACTTCATCCACTGTATTAACAGAAATGTGTTGCAGAAAATGAACATAGGGTATAATAATGTGAGCTGCTCTGCATCATCTAGTACATCAATTATGCTCACCCCAATATGTAACAGGGATTATAGTGATGGTAAATATCATAGGATATCTTATTATGATATTACTTCTAGTAAGGTTGCTAAATAGCCGGTCTCTAAGAACATATTTCTGGCCTGTTTTGTCCCAAATATTAGTGGTCTAAAATTTAGGCTTAGGGAGGAGACAATGCAGGATAACTTTAAATCATAAGGTATGCATTGCAACAAGTGTGACAATTACGATTCTAATATATAGACCAAACAGGAAAAAGGATTTGACGTATGTTTTAAAGAACATAGTAACAGTGCAGGTTCAAGGTCAGCTTTAAACACCCATTTACATGAAACAGGCCATTCAATTACTAGCCTCCATTCAAATTTGTAGGTGCTGCACTATGAAAATCAGGGTACTGCACTCAACAACCACTTTTAGCATGCTATTGATATAACATATGATGAACACTAAGACTTGGCTCTTAGCATTTACTAAGCCACATCATGACTGTTTAAAAAAGTAAAAAAACTTGAGTACTCAGCTCAAATTGATATATGGCATTTGATGTTAGGACACGTCTATTTTTTAGAGCTATTGTAAATCTTTAATGCTTCAATTTCTTGTACAGATCACCTGAAGATTTATCTCCACTGATGCAAAACCGGTCATGGCTTTTAAAGCAAAGTATATCAACAACCATTGCTGAAAATTTATACACCATGTGCAATTTAAGTTGCAGCTGAGCTACTTCTAATATGATACATTAAAGTCTGATTAATATGTTAGCAGCACATCACATGATTAAATTTTGTGTGTATATTAAAAACAAATAATAAATTAGTATGACAGCAACAAATCTGGACTGGGAGTGTAAAGATGTGTATGCTAAAAAGCACTGAAGACTTTTGATAATGATTACTGTAGCACTCTGTAATTGAATAATTTCAGCACAGCCACAGTATCATTCCTGTGGGTGTAAATGTAGCATGATGTTGACACATTACAAATACCAAATAATATTTTGTTTGCAGTAAAAGCAGGTGATATAATTTAAAATAAAGAAATCTTATTCTTCTGCAAGTTAATGAAAGCCATTCATTTTCACTGGTGGAAACGAGACAATATGATAGAGCTACTTTTTTGGCTTTCACTCTGCATAATTTAAGAAATGGTTATCTACTTGGAGACTACTTGATGACATACATTTCTGGGAAACAATGTATCGGATAGAAAATACATTGATAGTATGTTTCAGGAATGAGAACTGCCACATATGCATTTGGTGTGACAATTTACAATAAGATATTGGTCCGAGGAATAGGAATCACTGCTTCATAGTGGGGAGGTTAGTCAAATGCATCTGTTTATGATACAAAACATACACAGACTAAAAATTAAGTTTTATGTGCTTTTGAAATTTAGGTGTCTTTCACTTAATATAATGTGCTAAATGTGTTCTCAAGGGCCACAGAAAATGTTCAGTCCACCCACTGAAGCATCACAAGTTGTGAGAGAAACTTCCATGTGGTATTTCAATAATTTCTGAGGTTCCAATCCACAGTTAACCAGTGTTCAAATTGGCATAATTGGTATTCATAAATTCTACAGCTTTCAATTAATCTTATAAGACTATTATTTTAGGCTAGGGTTTGTTTCACCTATCAAATTGTAATGAGGTTAGTTTTAATATATATTTAGCAGAAAATGTGAACCTGAAAATCTCATCAACCTGAACGGACCCACATCATTACCAAAATTGTAAAAACAAACCACTCAAACCACTCACAAAAATGCAATACGCGTAAAATAAATACTGTAACAAGGATTCAGCTATTCTCGGGACATAATATTTGTTGGTTCTGGCTATCAAAACCAAACTGTCACGGCATAATCCCAAACACGTACCATACTATACTACAGACCAGTTTGTCACCACATCTTCTATTCCAAAACATAATATATAAGCAAAATAAATATTGCCAGTGTTGCATTATATCTCTGTACACATATGTCATATGCCATATCATTCCACCAAGGATTAGAGTCAGAGCCTGTTACCAGTAGGTTCAACCCACACTATTACAGAAATTGTAATCTATCAGTGTGCACGCAAACAGTGCTGTCAACCATTCATTAAGCTCCAGTAAGAAATTTGTCTGAAATGTAAATTTACTGACATCCAGTTTACATATTCAAAGAGAAATGCTAAAAAATGGTTCAAATGGCTCTGAGCACTATGGGGCTTAACACCTGAGGTCATCAGTCCCCTATAACTTAGAACTACTTAAACCTAACTAACCTAAAGACATCACACACATCAATGCCTGAGGCAGGATTCGAATCCGCAACAATAGCGGTCGCGCAGTTCCAGACTGAAGCGCCTAGAACCGCTCGGCCACACCGGTCGGCAATAGAAATGCAAATTTACAGATTAATATGAAACTTACTTATCAGAACAGTGACCACAGTGAACAGCTCTTCAAACTTACTTACAAAAATGGGAAATACGGAAGCGTCCGATCCCGCCCGTCTGCTTTGACCCATGACGTCACAAATATGGCGGAAACAAAAACACACACACTTTCCACAAGAAGCCTAATGACACTAACGGGACAAGCGCTGGAAATGGGGTGTTTTGGGTGGAGGGCAAACTAAATATAAACAAATTTAGACGCCTTGCGTAGCTACAACGTGTAAGTGAAGACAGCCGTGCATGAATACCCACCCACCTCCCCAGGGGTCGTAACCCCTGCAACCCATAGAAGATAAAGATGCTTCAGTAGCTGATTAGTGTTTCTTGCCTTTTTTTTTTTTTTAAAATCGCACGGGATAGAACGAACAGACCAGAAAGATAAATATAATAAACTAAAACAGAAATTGGAGGAAACATAATTAAAATAAGTAATAAGTGTTCTTAAATTAAAAAAAAAATCTCACGAGATAGAACGAACAGATCAGAAAAGTAAATAAAATAAGATGAAACCGAACTGGAGACAGCCACACACAAACCAAACTCCGCGCCGTCATGACGTCACACACAACACCCTTACGTCACGGGTCAAAGCCGACGCGTGGGATCGGACGCTTCTGTCGACCCCAAAAATGTTTTATGTGAGCAGTAATCATGTAATGTTGATAAAGAAATCACAAAAACATTTCAACTTAAATTCTCAATTATTTGAAGTAAGCATACAGAATAAGAGCACACTCCAAGTTTATGTGTATGTATTATCAATGTCACTGAACAGTGCATTTCGAAGTTCTCTAAATTCTAGTAGACATTTGATCTACTCTATTCCTTTTAGTCCAGTGAAATTCAACGCAAATCATAGTTTATGCAATCTTGTGAATTGTTATGTATGACAAAAATATTATCTGGAATACACCACATTATACATACTTCCAGACATATGACAATTATGTTTATTTGCTCCAAATAACACACAGACAACTTAAAGAAACACTGCTAAGACAAACAAGGATACCACTTACTGTGGAGTCTGGCAAGGTTGACACCTCATCTGTTATTTCTGTTTTTATCCAGATAATGTTTTTCTGGTCCATTTCTGCAGTTCCAAGGCCCTGAAAACCAAGGGGCCAGATAAAAACAATGGTATTCAATATCCATTGTCACTAAGAGATAAATCTCAGAAACAGCATTTTTTACTCCTACCACAGCACGAGTCATTGCAGAGGAAATAAATTGGGGGAAAAAAAAACACACAGAAATAGCATTAAGAATGCATCTCTCATGTTATGAAGGGTCAGAACATGCTATCTCAAAATGTCAACAGAAAAATCACATGCAAACAAAGATTTATTGATTGTTACTGTTTCTTTGTGCCAGTGATTCATTGTATACTACAGCTACAGTACTAAATGCAGTATGGGAGATGAATTTTGTAGCTCTCCATCTGAATTGTAACTTCAGCAATATGACCATGCAAACCAACTAACACATGTAACGTGAACTTTGTAAATAAGACAGTTTACTACACTAAAAATATATTTTACAATAACGAGAAAGTTTAAAATGAAGGTTGCAGGCAGACACACTTAGATTGTTCTCATGTTGTACAACCATCTTTTATCACTGTAATTTTTGTCCACAGTGTAGCTCTTCCTGGACCAATTATTGTTGTAATGTTCTTATGCAGAAGAACTTGATAGCAGCTCACTCTGAACAGCCTCGCAAATAAGAGCTAGAATGTCTTCTATTGGATCCTCTTTCACCCCCATATAAACAATACTTCTACATAAACAGTAACTGCGGGCATTTATGTCTTAAGTATTCAAGCATACAATTTCAAACGCTACTGTCTGTGTGAGCAATATTCCATATCACAACATCGCTCTTTCTATCTCTTAACCAACATCATTGTATCTCAGATGATTTGCAAGTTGATATTAACATACTAATATAGTAAATGTGCGAGATTCACTTTCTGCCATCTTTCAGCCATCACAAAGTATTGAACAATGTTTCCCACTTTCACCGGAAACCACAACTCAAGGAAACTGTTGCAAAAGTTGCAGAAATACTTTCCTTTACGAATTCAAGAAGGATAAATGTAGAGATCTAGCAGGCACTTTACATGATGCTATAAACCATCGACCAAATATCTCCCGTAACTGATGTACAAAATATATTCTTGATGTACACCAGAATAAGAATAGAAACACTACCTTCTACGCTGAAATTACAAAACATACATTTCACGGAAAGTAACACAGAGGTTATGTCAAACTAAACATAACCTAAGAAATTACATACGAAATTCACACGCTGTCCATAACCATCATCAAAGTCGCAAATGGTTATCCAATAACAGCAATTCAATACGGAATAAAGTTGTTTTCGGGTATTCAGGTTGTATCACGTTAAATTAAAACAATATTGACAATTCACCAGTTCCTCGGAGCATATTCGCACCTTGTTTTACAAGTCCTATCCAATTACCATAATAATAATAACAAAAATGCTGTAACACTCGTGTTCCAAAATAAATTTTCGTACTTTCTTCCCTCATGTTAGTAATTTCTTTTTATTTATTTATTACCTGAAGGACGCAATTTACAAATTTCTGCAATACACATTACACAAGATGGCTGCTACTAAGCACCTCACTTCAAAGATATTTTGACCTGAACGGTCGTCCAGAAAACGATCTGCGCAAATCACATTTGAGCAAACAGTTCGTTGCGTGTCAACAGAAGATTTGCGCAGAAATGCGTACGGAAACTTCGAACTTGGAGGTTACAGCGAAACTGCTCAGATCTGTTCCTACAAAGCACATCTGGGCTGACAAGTTGGAGCATGTGGGCAGGTGATCGCTGCAAATAATCAAATATGGTACGAAGCGTAAAGACTCATCATTCATCATAAGAATGAACCTCATGTAAACATTACACTATGTATTCTTCCGCGTTTGGAGGAATCTCATTGGATTTCGTTTCACGTAGAGCAGAAGCCAACTGCCAATCTGTCTCAAGTACAGTGAAGTACGAGGACACGTTTTATGCTTTGCGTTAGTGTGCGTTTACACTGCCTGCGACGCGACACGACGCGATGCGAGGCATAATGGCCAAAGCGATGCAATGCGATGGAGCGTTCACATTGCACACGATACAGCGCGTGCGCGCGCGATCTGGCCAGCAATTGAGCAGTCTCGGCACGATGTCGTGTTTCCTCGACCCAGTAAATTCTTTTTTATTAGAAAACAGTGCTCTGAGAATTCAACGCAGTCGTGAATGGGTGCATGAAATCAACAAGGAGAGGAGGGCTTTAGGAGAATTTCATCATTTGTACAGTGACTTGAGAAAAGATGAGGATAAATTTTGGAGTTATTTCAGAATGAGTACAGAGACACTTGATTATATAGTGTCGTCTGTTTCAAATAGATTACAGAAGCAAAACACAAATTTCAGAATGGTTAATACCCCTGAAGAGAAAGTTATGATCACCATCAGGTAAGTACAATATTAAGTTTACAGCAATCATTTTATTATGAAAAATTTGCAAATTGTGATAGATTCAAACTTTCTTTTAATAAATTTTGACATAGTTGACAATGAGAAGTAAAATACATCACAGTTCACTCACTTAAGAATCAAAGTTTTCAGAATCTTGGTGGCTTGAAATAACAATGTCATCAGGTTGCATTTCAGAAATGACTATTTCATTCTGCGGATTTCCAGCAATTACGATTTCAACTGGATTTTCAGGTGCATAGGGTGACGTCAACGAATGTGCAGCGGAAGTCGTTGATTGTTCCAATTCTTCCAAAAGAACCTGCTGAATTTTTATCCTGGCTCTCAACTGAGCTGCTGGTGATAGTTTTCGCATTGCTGGCAGCAAACTCACTACAAAATGATAGCTGTCATCTTGCGTTTCTGATTTCGACATTTGTTGCTCAATTAGCTTCAACTTTTGCTTCTCTATATTAGCAACTCAGTTTGTCGATTTCTTGGATCTCTTGTTTTGGTTTGTGTGTGGGGTGGGTGAGGGAGGAGGCATCGAAACGCTACCCTCTGAACTTACAGACAGTCTTGAAGAGCTGGCTTGGTTGATTTCATCAGGTGAAACACACTCTCTCTCTGTAAGAGCTGGTGAAAATGGTACGTCGTCGTGTGCGTCGTCGTGTTGCGATACTGTACTTTTACTGTGATGAACATTAGTCTTCATCTTCCGGGGCGTCATTATGTCAGTCAGGAAGGTCATTAGCTCGTACCACGGCCAATTGTATTGGAAAGGCGGCATGCCACCTTCGTCTCCTGAACGTTCAGCACGAGTTTTTTCTGAGTTCAGAGCGGAAAGTGTCACGTAGGTTCTTCCATTTATTATTCAGTTCCTCGCCTGAAAATATAGACGTGAAATTCCAAAATGACAGAGCAAACAGTAGTGCTTCAAGAAGAACGAGGAGTGTCAGAGAGGCCTTCAAAAACTATGTCAACAGTCATTAACGCAAATATATTTCATGTCGAAATTATCAAATACTGTAACTATTGTCAACCTCATTTCATTATCAAAATACTGTAATAGTATCTATACACAATTAAAATTAGATAATAAAAGAAGTTGTTTGTGTTACTTATTTCTTGGAGTCTTGTAGCTATTTATTTTACTTTTTTGTACTTACTGTCTGTTCCACAATCTTCAGCTATTTCATTCCATTCCTGACGAACAAAATCCCTATTGTAGTAATATTTATTTTTCTGGTCCCACAACACAGGGCGTTCACGCACACTGTTAATTAGTCTTTCGATGTCCATTGCAAGCAAGCAATTACTTCAGACGCAAGCACAAACAAGCAATCCTTCCAAACACTCGCGCGAAACGCAAACTCGGTTGCGACTACAGCGGAGTCATCGCATCGCACCGCATCACATCGCTCGGTCCCGCCTGCAGTCTAAACGGGCACTGCTCTGTTGCCACTGTTAAACCAAGGCTGCCCATTGCCACGTGATTTCAGCGCTTCATCGCTCCGCTCAGCTCGGCATCGCATCGCATCGCATCGCATCGTGGGCAGTGTAAATTTAGCCTTACGCGTACACCAACTCAGATATAATAAAGAGCAGCAGCTGTACTGGCGCATTTAACCTGAAAAGCACTGGCCAGCCACCTGGTCCAACTGACCTGCGGTGATGTGAACAGTTGTAGTAATGATGTAAATGTCATTTAATTATTGAACAAAAGGAAATAACGGGAAAACTCCGAAGATACGATTCTTAGGTGATCTGAAGGAAAACATACTATCAATCTTAGCTAACATAGTACTGTGATTAAAAGCGAGAGTGATGAAATTTGGCTGCCGGCCGCGGTGGTCTCGCGGTTCTAGGCGCGCAGTCCGGAACCGTGCGACTGCTACGGTCGCAGGTTCGAATCCTGCCTCGGGCATGGATGTGTGTGATGTCCTTAGGTTAGTTAGGTTTAAGTAGTTCTAAGTTCTAGGGGACTGATGACCACAGCAGTTGAGTCCCATAGTGCTCAGAGCCATTTTCCTTAGGTTAGTTATCTTTACGTAGTTCTAAGTTCTAGGGTACTGATGACCACAGCAGTTGAGTCCCATAGTGCTCAGAGCCATGAAAATTGGCCAGCCGGAGTGGCCGTGCGGTTCTAGGCGCTACAGTCTGGAGCCGAGCGACCGCTACGGTCGCAGGTTCCAATCCTGCCTTGGGCACGGATGTGTGTGATGTCCTTAGGTTAGTTAGGTTTAAGTAGTTCTAAGTTCTAGGGGACTGATGACCTCAGATGTTAAGCCTCATAGTGCTCAGAGCCATTTTTGAACAGGTAGTCGTCTGGTAATCTCTGAACGTCTTCCACATCACATATATCAGACTCCGAAGAAAGCGGTACATTACAGTACTGCTGAGCAGATAACGAGGCGATCAACAACAGAATCCTAAGCTACCAAAGAGTCCACCTTTCCTCCTCCTCCTCCTCTTTTATGACGTGCTGTCCTGCATTTCGCCATCGTTCGGCAGTGATGTGGCACAAAGCTTCGTGCATTAGTTCCATTAAGTTTGGCAGCTTAAATGTCTTGTTATTTCTCGAGACAAATCCATTAACTTGGCTCCAGATCAATTCTATTGGCTTCAGATAGTTGTATGATGGACACCTGTAAAAATGCAGTATTTGTACAGTGTGCTCAAAGCCGTGAAAATGGTTTTCCGTGTTTCTACGACGCTTATCGCTCTGGATCGTGTTAGAGCACATCTGTTCTATAAAACAGTGGGCATGTTCAAACAAAGAGTATTTTATTTTTCATTTCTCTCCAAAAAATTTGATTGTGTAATGTTTTCTTAATTTCAAAATCTGTAACAATCTTTTATAGTATATCTATAATTAAGAATGTGTATTTGCAATGGAAACCAGAATTCTGTGTGTGGTATGTAATTAGAAACCAGAGACATGATTTTTCTTGAAAAAATGATTATTAAGTACGAGTTAACTACCATATGTTGATAAATTTTGTATTTAAATGCTTATGATATTGAAACAGAACAAAAAACTTAGTGATTAATATGGGTTTCGAACCATGGCCAACCAGCCCGCACGATTATTAAGAAACTAGGCTACTTATAATGCCACGATTACAATCAAAATTACATATTTTGTATTTAGTACATCATGCTTCTCAACAAACGTAAAAGCTCATTTTTCTCTGTAACGTTGTGAAAAACATGAAGAATAACTTTTTTCTACCCATTAACGGTGTCCCGCGCGCGTGTTTTACTACGAAACAGGAAGCAGTATCATCCAGTTTCGTTGTATATCTGAACAGTGAGACTATCAGAGCACAAATAGCGCTTACGGAGACACTAACTGTACACGATTTTTTAAATAAAAATTACGTAGCTAAAGTATGATTAAGAAAAACGTTGATGGCTGTTAATACATCAGAATGTATTAAAGTTTCATTTACAGTGACATGGTAATAAAATGTCTAATACAGAAGTTGGACCTACGTTCAAGAGCGGTACAACACCAGTGTACTAGAGCTACGGCTGCTGACCAATCGTTGCGTTTGTGTTTGTTTACATCCGGTTTATTCTAATGATTGACGAAGTTTATTGTCTGTGCGTGCTACAGAATAGAAATATCAATACTCTGTATTTCTATTCTGTCGTCTGTGCTTAGTGAATTAAAATGGTAGATAAATGCCAGTGCTCTAGAGGATTCATTACTGAGGTTATCGAATTGTCCAGGGGCCATACATGTTTATGGAAAGTTAAACGCAAGGAGTACAGCGATAGTGATACAAAGGCAGCGGCACACATTTTGCTGATATGGAAGTTATGCGCTGTTGACACTACAGCGAACACAGAAATTATTAATTAAAAAAATAAATTCGTTACGAACTATTTACCATGAAGAACTGAGTAAATTCACAAGATCTATTAAATCTGGTTGCAAGTGTAACGAAGAATGGGCCAAGTTTGTAGTACTTTGACCAACTACATTTTCTAAAGATTAGAGATAAGATTAGATTTGATAAATACTAGTTCCATGGATCATGAATACGATATTTCGTAATGATGTGGAACGAGTCAAATTTTCCAATACATGACATAATTAGGTTAATTTAACAACATACTTAAGTTAATATAACAACTTTATTTTTTGTTTTTTTGTTTTTCTTTATTTTTTATTTTTATTTTTTATTTTTTTAATACGAGGGCTATTCCGAAAGTAAGGTCCGATCGGTCACGAAATGGAAACGACTATGAAAATCCGATAAAGCTTTGCACAGATGTGTTGGGTAGTGTCTCTAGTATAACCCCAGTTAGCATCACGTCGCTCTTCTCATTTCTGAGCTCGCAGTGAGTGCGTAAAGATGTCTAGAAAATAGTGTCTGCCGCCAAGTACGAGGGCCTGGTGAGAAATTTCCCCTGAAGCTATGCAGCTAACATTACATAACTGTCGTGCTGTTTCGTCTTCAAGACAATTCTCAGCCGCATTCTGCAGGGGCAATGAAGATGCTCCTGCATCGTTTTCAAATGGAAATGTGAGATTACCCACAATACAGCCCGTAATTGTCTCCCTCTGAGTTTCAGCTCTGGTCACATGAACCGCTGTCTTTGAAGACAACATTTCGGCACAAGACAACGAGCCGCAGGCCAGCGTAGAGAATTGGCGGAGAGCACTGGCGGCTGCCTTCTATAGCGAGGGTATTGGAAAGTTGGTACAACGCTACGATACACGTCTAAGTCGGGTCGGCGACTATGGAGATAAGTAGCTGCAAGGTGTATCTAACTGTTGCAAATAAAACATTTTTGATTTTTACCGTGGTTTCCATTTCGCGACCTATCGGACCTTACTTTCGGAATAGCCCTCGTATTTTTGTTTTTTTTTTTCTTAATTTATATCTAAAAATTCCTCTATGGAGTAGAAGGAGTTGTCATTCAGAAATTCTTTTAATTTCTTCTTAAATACTTGTTGGTTATCTGTCAGACTTTTGATACTATTTGGTAAGTGACCAAAGACTTTAGTGCCAGTATAATTCACCCCTTTCTGTGCCAAAGTTAGATTTAATCTTGAATAGTGAAGATCATCCTTCCTCCTAGTATTGTAGTTATGCACACTGCTATTACTTTTGAATTGGGTTTGGTTGTTAATAACAAATTTCATAAGAGAGTATATATACTGAGAAGCTACTGTGAATATCCCTAGATCCTTAAATAAATGTCTGCAGGATGATCTTGGGTGGACTCCAGCTATTATTCTGATTACACGCTTTTGTGCAATAAATACTTTATTCCTCAGTGATGAATTAACCCAAAATATGATGCCATATGAAAGCAATGAGTGAAAATAGGCGTAGTAAGCTAATTTACTAAGATGTTTATCACCAAAATTTGCAATGACCCTTATTGCATAAGTAGCTGAACTCAAACGTTTCAGCAGATCTTCAATGTGTTTCTTCCAATTTAATCTCTTATCAATGGACACACCTAAAAATTTGGAATATTCTACCTTATCTATATGCTTCTGATTAAGGTCTATATTTATTAATGGCGTCATACCATTCACTGTACGGAACTGTATATACTGTGTCTTATCAAAATTCAGTGAGAGTCCGTTTACAAGGAACCACTTAGTAATTTTCTGAAAGACAGTATTGACAATTTCATCAGTTAATTCTTGTTTGTCAGGTGTGATTACTATACTTGTATCATCAGCAAAGAGAACTAACTTTGCCTCTTCATGAATATAGAATGGCAAGTCATTAATATATAATAAGAACAACAAAGGACCCAAGACTGACCCTTGTGGAACCCCATTCTTGATAGTTCCTCAGTTTGAGGAATGTGCTGATCTTTGCATGCTATGAGAACTACTTATTTCAACTTTCTGCACTCTTCCAGTTAGGTACAAATTAAACCATTTGTGCACTGTCCCACTCATGCCACAATACTTGCGCTTGTCTAGCAGAATTTCATGATTTACACAATCAAAAGCCTTTGAGAGATCACAAAAAATCCCATTGGGTGGTGTTCGGTTATTCAGATCATTCAAAATTTGACTGGTGAAAGCATATATGACATTTTCTGTTGAAAAACCTTTCTGGAAACCAAACTGACATTTTGTTAGTACTTCATTTTTACAGATATGTGAAGCTACTCTTGAATATATTACTTTCTCAAAATTTTTGGATAAAGCTGTTAGAAGGGAGATTGGATGGTAATTGTTGACATCAGATCTATCCCCCTTTTTATGCAAAGGTATAACAATAGCATACTTCAGTCTATCAGGGAAAATGCCCTGTTCCAGAGAGCTATTACACAGGTGGCTGAGAATCTTACTTATCTGTTGAGAACAAGCTTTTAGTATTTTGCTGGAAATGCCATCAATTCCATATGAGTTTTTGCTTTTAAGCAAGTTTATTATTTTCCTAATTTCAGAGGGAGAAGTGGGTGAGATTTCAATTGTATCAAATGGCATAGGTATGGCCTCTTCCATTAACAGCCTAGCATCTTCTAATGAACACCTGGATCCTACTATATCCACAAAATTTAGAAAATGATTATTAAAAATATTTCAACTTCTGACTTTTTGTTCGTAAAGTTTTCATTCGATTTGATGGTAATACTGTCTTCCTCTGCTCTTGGTTGACCTGTTTCTCTTTTAATAATATGCCAAATTGTTTTAATTTTATCATCAGAGTTGCTGATTTCAGACATGATACACATACTCCTGGATTTTTTAATAACTTTTCTTAATATAACACAGTAGTTTTTATAATGTTTGATAGTTTCTGGGTCACTACTCTTCCTTGCTGTCAGATACATTTCCCTTTTCCGGTTACAAGATATTTTTATACCCTTAGTAAGCCATGGTTTGTTACAAGGTTTCTTACGAGTATATTTAACTATTTTCTTGGGGAAGCAGTTTTCAAATGCGTTTACAAAAATGTCATGAAATAAATTATATTTTAAATTGGCATCAGGTTCACGGTACACCTCATCCCAGTCTAACTGCTGTAGGCTTTCCCTGAAATTTGCAATTGTTAAATCGTTGACTGAACGTACTACTTTGGAGGACTGTTTAGTATTGCTGAATGGAGCTATGTCATATATTGTAACTAGCTGTGCACCATGATCAGAAAGACCATTCTCAACAGGCTGAGCATTTATCTGGTTAAACTTATCTTGGTTATAAAGAAGTTATCTATCAGTGAGCTGCTATCCTTTACCACCCGAGTAGGAAAATCAATAACGGGTGTCAAATTTAAAGAACCGAGTAATACTTCAAGGTCATTTTTCCTATTACCCTCTTTCAGAGAATCTACATTGAAGTCCCCACAAATAATAATTTGCTTCCCCCTATCTGACAGATAGCACAACAAGGAGTCCAAATTTTTCAGAAACAGATGAAAATTTCCTGATGGGGACCTATATACAGTTACAATTATAAATGTGCCTTTATTTAATTTAAGCTCACAGGCACATGCTTCTATATGTTTCTCTACACAAAACTTTTTTGTTTCTATACTTTTTGCACAATGATAACTTTTGACATATATGGCAACTCCTCCTTTCTCCATATTTTCTGTCATTACATGTGCAGAGAGCTTTTATCCACTTACATTTACCTTATCCATATCAGTAACAATGTGATGCTCAGACAGGCATAGTATATCTATTTCATTCTCAGCTTCTAAATCTTATAAACGAACCAGAAGCTCATCTACTTTATTCTTTAAACTCCCAATATTTTGATGAAATATACTTACATTATTTTTAATTATACTTTTATGAGAACCTTTCCTTATTCTAACATTTGCAGTACTCTCCTGTCTGAGTTTCTCATTGTGCTTAGGCCTAGTTCCTATACCAGTGGTCACATGGTGTTCAGAGAGGCAGATTGTGTCAACTGGGTTGGGTGACTTTAATTCATCAATGCAATTACCTAGGACTGAGTTACAACTTGGTGGAGATAAAATTTCTGGTGATTGGTGAAAATTTATAATTGACAGCTGTGATTGGTGATCCAATGACGCTGCATAATTTCTTCGTCACATCTTTCACCCAGTTCAACGGAACATTCATTGACATTTTCGCGATCAATAGACTGTGTGAAATTGAGAGTTTCTTCAACACAAAAAGTTTTCGCGATTAATAGACTGTGTGAAACTGAGAGTTTCTTCAACACAAAAAGTAGTGCAAAACACTGTAGGTTAATACAACAGTTCCAATACTCTCCAACTTGAAACTGATGGTTTTATGGAAAACATGTAAACTTGACCCCAATATTCCAAATGTATTTTCAACAATGTGGTGTGCTCTTGATATGCAGTAATTAAAGATTTTTCGTAAAAATATTGCTTTATTAAATGTTTGCAAATTGAAAGATGCCACCACCAATAAAAACATACGCCAGAATTTCGTGTTAATTTGCAATTCGTTGAGGTTGTGGAATATTTGAAGTATTATTAACAAGTAGTTCACAAAACTTTGCGTTCTGTAGAACTCCATCAGAAACTCTGCATTTGTCCCTACGCCACACCACACAGATTCACAGTTAACATTACCTACAGCCATTAACACAATGCTATAACATTCGATAAGAATGGCAGCTGAGACAATGAATTGAAATTTATGTCACTGCTGGGACTTGAATCCAGGCATCCTGTCTGCTAGGTAGTTGTGCTAACTGTTACACTATTGTAGCCTTATGGCTAGCAGAGCTGCACAGACTGCCTATGTCCAATACCTTCTGCAACACAAACTTCAGTTCAAATTTTCACCCCGCTTTCCCTTCTCACATCATCACTATTTCTGAGGCTCTCCTACCTTGGAACATCACCCCAAGCTTTGTATACATTGGGGAAATCCTACCTGTATCCCAAACATAGGTGATCTAATGATCTGTTGGAATAACATTTTTCTGGAAACATATGAGTCTCAACTTTATTTTCTGTAAGGATGGAAACTGAAGGAATGAATTATAATTTGAGTCACAGATGGGACTTGAACCTGGGCCTCCTGCTTACTACATCGACATGCTAGCCAATACGTTCAAGTCCTGCCCAGGGCACAAATTTTAGTTCATTGCTTCAGCTTCCATTCTTAACAAACGCAAAGTTGAGACTCATATGTGTCCAGAAATATGTTATTTCATTGGACAAATAGATCACCTAGGCCTTTGGTACAGGCAAGATTTCCCCATTGCATACAAAGCTGGGGTGCTATTCCAGTGTCAGAGAGCCTCAACAATAGTGACGATGTGAGAAGGGGTAAATGGGCTAAAGATCTGAATTGATGTTTGTGTTAGGGAGGGCACTGGAGTTAGGTGGTCCATGCAGCTGCGGTAGTCACAACACTACAGTGATGTAGTGAGTAGTGCATTTGCCTAGTAAGCATAGTACCGCCATGGCCATATGCAGTCGTGATGGAGCAATCATTTTGCATGTGTTTGGCGGCGCTTGCAGCTGTTTGGACTGTAAATACAAGATGATTAGCGACATGGAAAATGAATTATGGCGTTATACATTGCATTTTGGTTTCCCATATGGGTTTCATCTACCATATGTTCATGGATCAATAGACTGAGTATACAACAAATTGGGACTGTAGAATGAAAAAGTTCTTGGACTTTTATAAGATTTTCTTGCATATGCCATCTATGTAAAAATGTTTAGTGATTAACCTTGCGTATATGCTATGACCAAAAGGTATGGCAGATTTTGTGTATTCTAGAAGCTAAATTTGTAAAGTAGCTGTCAGTGTCTTCAATTTTTCTTTTGAAATTATCTTACTCCTAGAACGAATCCTATAAGCTCTGTCACAATATGGAAAGATTCACGCTGAGAAGTGGACTGTCAAGAACCATTTCAATGCGGTTAACGAGGTCAGGAATGCAAAAATTGACCTACAAAAGCATATACCATCCAACACCCCTGGGGTAAGGATTTAGGGCTCTCGTGATGTACAAAGGGCAACCACGAACTTGCACTCTGTCTGACTCTACTGAACACTTAAAATCTGAATGTCCTCTTTTCAAATTGATTCAGGATGTAAACAGACTTACAAATGCACAGATGCTAATGGAATGACCTGTGACAAGTGTGGCCCCAGAAGTTATCACGGCTAATGTAAACAAGACTGTGGCAACCCAATTATGCTATGTTAGTTGTGGAGACAGCGATACCCTCAACCTCGCCACAAGCATACAGGTTTCCATGAGCGATAGACACTGTGACGAACATCCATCTTTCAACAGGAAACCTCCATGCAAATTCAAGAACTATTGGATGATGGTGACAAGTCGTGGCCTTCTTGCCCATCTGAAATACCATCTCATGTATACATACCTTCTGGTGAAGAGCAATCTGAGAAGGGATCCACAGCCATCCTCATCATGGATAACAAAATCTACCCTGACGGAGATGCATTCAGCAAAGAACAGAGAAATTGAAGTAAACAACATGTAAGCAGAGTGAGGAGAAAATCTGAACCCTGTAAAAGAAACTCCAGCGCCAATAAAGCAGATCATAAAACATGAAACTGATAAAACCAACACAGTGAACCAGGCCTCACGGCATGCAGGGGAGGTTGATACGAGAATGACTGTCAATCGTCAGGGACCTGAACCAAAGGACACCAGCCACCAGCATACATGACACATGATGATATTTGGGCAGAGCACACTGAGTGAAATGGACCCTTTCTATCCCCACCACGCAGGTTTATAAAATAACAACTGTTAATTTAAACATGACTGAATTGGTATCAAAACAAAATGCTTGGTAGACTATTTGTATGCTGCTGACATCGATGTATTATTACTTCAGTGAGTTATGTCATCGAAGATAGGCAAACAACAGGGTATGCTGCCATAATGAATGTTGGTAATGAGGTTGGCCTGCAGTTTTGTTCAAAGCAGTCGTCAATTGTAAACCTACAGTGATTCTGGAAATGGAACAGAGCCTTGCCATGCAATTACAGGATTACATTCTGCTGAGCATCTACACCCCAACAGGGTCCACTGGAAGAAGAGACAGAAGGGATGTTCTTAGGAATGAAATAGTCCATTTATTAACAAACATGCATTTAAAGATGATATGGGTGGAGATTTTAATCGAGTGCTACGCATAGGAGACCAGAGGCCCTATCTTAAATTTTGTCAAGAGCTACAAAATTTAACTGATGGTTTGGACCTAAAAGATAGATGGTTCTACCTTTACCCAGACATAGTAGGATATATGTACATTAGTGCCATTTCTGCAAGCCACCTGGATAGGGTTTACACATCTAAAGATACTGTAAGCAGTCTTCATAATTGTGAAATATGGTCACTTAGTTTTAGTGACCATACGACATATCATAAATCTATTAGGCATATGCTGGATGGTGCCACACTAAAGCGGACGTGGCAACAATGCCTCCAACAGCAAACAAGATACAGGGACTATGTTGTTTGGTATACCAAGCTTGTGAAATCCCAAATTAAGAAACGTATTTGTCAGTTTGCCAGAGCCAAAGCTTACTGGAGAAAACAAACTTTAGAGTTTTGTTTCACCAGTCTACACCAACTGTATAGCAATATTTCTGCATTGGCATACAATCTGATCCACATCAAATGCACCAAAGCAAAAATTACAGCTTTTGGTCTATGAACCACTTGCTGGTACAATAGTATGGGTAAGCACCTTGGATGATATCTCCCAAGAATCCACGTTGTTGTTTCATGACATACGAGGATACATTTGGAAAATTAAAAATTACTGATCAAATTAAGGATGATGGCGGAAATGTGTGTAACGAACAAGCTACAACCAAGATATTTCTTAAATCATTTTAGACGACTTTACTCTGTGACAGAAGTAGACTTACTGGCAAGAGATGATTTTTTATACCACATTACAGCAACGCTGTACGAGGATGATAACGTGGCTCTCTTGGCACAAATAACCAACTCATAAGTGAGGTCAGTCATCATATGTGCTGTGACGAAGAAAGCTGCAGGGCTAATACTGGGATACGATCGGAGAATAACTCACCAAAGTGTATAAAGAATTGTTATCAAAAGATTTTTTCCTGTCACCTTTCACAGAAGGCACCACTGCTACTTAAACATCACAAAGAAATACATTAAATGGCTTCCAGCCTATTAACCTGCTCAACGCGAATCTTAAGATCGTGAGCAGAATTATTAATGCTAGACTTAAAGCAGTTTTTCGTAAAATATTTGGACCTTACCACACAAGTGCACTTACTGCTTGATAGATACTGAATGTCCTGTGTGAATAATGTGATTTAAAATGTTTTATTTGAAGTTGTAAAACCAAATTGGCTTTCTTATTCTTCGATTTTCATAAGGCCTTTGACAGAATTAATCAGGGATTTTTATTAAGGAGAATGGTCAAAGTGGGGTTTAACGGTCGTCATAGACAACTTACAAGGAAGTGATTCTTCAATTTCCCCCGGCGTATTTGTTGCTCGAACAGTCCACGGGTATATCGAAATTCGCACCAGGGAAGAACTTATCAACCGAGATTGCGGCTACAATCTCAGCAAGGCTTGGGACCCGGCATTGAAAGTAATTAAGAAGACTCTCAGCAAGAAGTAGAAACTGGCGACCAGGGCGGACGTAGGGGTAGCACATCGACGCTACGACAGATTCCGACGTCCACATCTTCGCGACCGCCGGCGCGCGGGCGCGGATGGCGAAGAGAGCGGCCCGCAGGGGGAAGGGATTTAAATTGGCCGCCCGACTGAGGAGCTCAGATCGTCAGCGCACCTGACGATGGCGACATGTCTGATCGCCGAAATATTGTGCCCGTTGGACACTATGAACCGGCAGTATACCCGTGGACTGTTCGAGCAATTTATAAGGAAGTTTGGTTATAGAACATCATCTCACCTTAAGATTAATGGCTAGTTGACTGCCCCTGCGCTAATCCAACAAGCCATGTTACAAGTGTGCCCATTCTCAATGACTCACTTCACCATCGCAATTGAGTCACTACTCAAGAAGTTCCACATCACCTTAAATGGTCTACAAACACTGAACACCAAAACCACCTGCCACACTTATGCTGATGATGTCATCATCATTATCAGCAATAATGAAGAATTAGTGATAGTGAGAAGGCTCATGCGACAGTACACCAGTGCTTGCAGTGCAAGACCTAGTGAGTGCAATTCTAAAGTCATGCTCTTAGGTTCGCATGTTAACTACATAGACATATGGTACAAATAGCTCTGAGCATTATGGAACTTTACATCTGAGGTTATCAGTCCCCTAGAACTTAGAACTACTTAAACCTAAGTAACCTAAGGACATCACACACATCCATGCCCGAGGCAGGATTTGAACCTGCGACTGTAGCGGTCGCGCGTTTCCAGAACCACCTAGAACCGCTCGGCCACACCAGATGGCTTAACTACATAGACACTGCTTGGTTTGGGGTAACCATTGTGTTGAAGCACCTTGGGTTGATTATTACACCGAATCCCCAAGAAATAATCAAAGAGAACTGGGAACTACAGCTCTGTGTCCTATGTGCTTTAATAAGAGACTATAACATATGGTCCTTGGACCAAATCTAGAGAGCACTCTCTATAAATAGCTACACGTTCTCAGAAAGATCTACCATATTTCTGCTGTTTTACCTATCTCTTCCCACATAGCGAATAAAATTTTAGCTCTTACACGCTGGTACATCTGGCAGACAACATGAACACCCATAAGAATTGAACACAATGGCAATCTATAGCGAACTTACAAAATACTTGCCGCTCAACCCCATTAAACAGGAATATGTAGGCAGGAATTGGAGACATATTTGGATGAATATCAGCAATCCTAGGGTTATTTCAGCACAATGAGGTGTTCCAACAGGAGAAAAGCTTCATTAGTTAAAACTTCTGGGCTGAGAGACCGTGGTCGATCTGTAAAACTTCTTCTTCCTGACGTTTCGTTGCCAACTACGGGCAAAATCTTCCGAGGTGAGTCAACGACTACCGGCCATAAAAGCCTAAACGTTATGATGAGGAGAAAAGCTGTTCAAAATTAACTTATGACCAACTCCATATTGTGATGAATGTAGTGGCTCTGAGCACTATGGGACTTAACTTCTAAGGTCATCAGTCCCCTAGAACTTAGAACTACTTAAACCTAACTAACCTAAGGACATCACACACATCCATGCCTGAGACAGGATTCGAACCTGCGACCGTAGCGGTCGCGTGGTTCCAGACTGTAGCGCCTAGAAGCGCTCGGCCACCCCAGCCGGCCATGAATGTAGTCTCATACAGCTGTTATCACATATTTTGCACTACATTGATGTAATTTAGCGCTGGAATTGGACAAGATAGAAACCAACTGGTATTAGAAGTATATCAGACATTTCCATATGACTTCAATATTTTCTCCATTTGGACTGGCAGCTATATCTACAATCAAAGAATAATAGCTATATCTAGTTAATGTGCCAATGCATGTACTATATGCTCAGAAATAAAACGCCAATGCTTCTCGATTATCAACTATATGAGGTAGGGCAATAAAGAAACTGAACTCACGTTCTAACTGTCGATTAAACTACATGAAAATTAAAATATTTGCACATGCTGGAGGTTGAACCCTGAACCTTCATGCTTTAGAGCATAGGTATTATTGTGAAATAGTTCATGATGATGTCATTTTCACTTGGGCACTCTTAGCCCACTTGTGCTATTAAACTGCATAAAACGTATCGACAGTGGACAATCACCTAAAAGTGAAACTGAGCCAGAGTAATTAGGATGTGTCCTTGGCGAGCAACCCAATTATCAAAGTCCCTCTACTCATATGCTCCAGGTGATTCAGCGACCTGGACTATATTCTAAAGTTTATGACCAATGTCCACCACGTGTAGGGTGTGGACAATGTTGTTGCAGACTATCTCTCATTCATCTGTGCTATCCCCATACAAATCGACAATGATAAGTTTGTGGAGGCTCAGCTCCAGATCATCAACTATAAGACCTTCCCAGTGACCCAAATACTAACTTTAAACTTGAGCTTTGGCCAATACCAGGAATGACTAGACAGATCATGTACAATGTGCCACAAAGCCAAATTGGCCCCTTACCTGTTGGCCAATTTGGAATATCATTTTCAACCGGCTGCACAGCCTGTCGCATCTTATCATCTGCCAAGTGACATGCCCTGTCACAGATCATTTCATGTGGCCAAACTTTATGGATGATTGCAGAGAGTGGATACACACATGTATGCCATGTCAAGGAGTACATTGAAGATGGTACACCTCATCCCAAGTTCGATTGCTATCGAAATACTCCTGCAGTCGTAACGATAGTGGGCAGAGGCTATACCTCTCAGAAACATGGGAGATTCAGCAGCCAGAGTTTTCATTGGACCCTGTATGACAACTCATCCACCGATGATGCACCGTTTCCATCATGCCAGCCAGCCCACTATGCTGGGAGACCTGGCAGCACACACTGATGATGTCAAGGTATGCCTTATTGTCAAAAATTTCCTGCCCAACTACATGAGTGACTAATTACTAACAACTTTCTCGTCACTGAGGGACAACACCCAGAATGGCACACTGAAGATGGCTTCACAACCCATCACTTCACACTGATCTGTAACCTCCCAAATTATGTGGACTTGGTTGCTATTACGCTGTTGCTATCACCAGATAGCTTCTTCGCTAGCACTGCTCCCAGAAATCGCAATCACTCAACGCCTCTTCCGAGGAACCTGACACATCCTGTATGTTGATACTGTGTGCTCTGCTCTGACGATCGACGCCTACAACCTATCCCGCTAAGTCTAGACTTGGCGACTTCCAGTACATTTTCGGGACTATCACCTCTATACAATGACACAGGAACTGCTCCCACGTACGGACATTCCAGTTGGCACAAACACTGCTTTGACCAACATCTGCAATGACTCGGACCTCACCGTAAACTCTCCTGCTGCTTGGGTGTCATACTATTTCAGTGCCATTGGATCACTGCGGTCACCTCCCTCGCCCCAGTGCTACACACTGGGAGCTGGGGGTGGGGCTCTGTGGTCACGTCATGATATATGACATAATAACTTCCCTGACTGTTGACTGTGGTCTCATGCAGCTGATATTTGGATCTGTGTATGTGTGAGTGTGCTTTAGTTTGTTCAATGGCGTTCTCTTGTATGGACATGCTCTTGTATTGCGGCTATTTGTGTAGTAAAGAAGGCACTATATCTTTTCAGAACGTGTTATCTCTTGCCGTGATTTCATCCCAGGATATGTTTCAACACATGATTAACTGCAAATCATCAAACACAGGGAGGTTGCAGTTTCTGAACATTCTTCATATATCAGCCCTTCACGAAATATGTAGCAATATTTTAATTTGGATAATCCTTTCATTACTTTAGGGAATAAGAGAAGAGACTGCTTACAACCTTCCACGAATTTTAATTGTCTTTTCATTGATAATAAACCACCCAAAACAGGGAACTTTTTCTATGGCACAATGTTATAATTAATCTATTAAAATACTGCTGTTTTTGTATTTGTTATTTCAAAGACTGCTTCGAGGCAGCTCTCCAGTTTAGTCTATCCTCCGCATGTCTCTTCACCTCTGAATAACTGGCGCATTCTATGCCCATGTGAACCTATTTACGATAGTCAGATGTCTGTCTCCCTCTAAAACTGTTTCCATTACTCTTTCATCAGTTACTGAACTAACTATTGCGTCATGCCTCATGCAATATCCTCTCAGTCTGTCCCTTTCTTTGGTCAAGTTGTGCCATACTGATGGCACAACAGAAGTGAGCTACAAGTCTCAATTAGCGACGTACCAACAGAGTATTATGTCACATATTTAGCTTTTTCTGTTTGTTTTCACAATTTAATCAGTCATGAAAATAAAAAAGGTCATTTAATCGAAATCGCTTCTTAAGTGGCATAAGAAACTAAATACCCATATATCCTGCCACATCCTCTGCTTGAGGAGACTCTTCATTATTAAATTTCGTATTTCTTATACAGGGTGACTCACTAACTACCGCAACCAAGAATAACTCTGAAAGTACTATAGTAGCTGAAAAGTTTGTGGGACAAAAGTTGCATGGGACAATGGGGGCCATAATATGACGTTGGTTTTTTGTTGTTAGGTGGGGTCGCTTCACAGATATGAAGGTGAACACTTTTTTTTAATGGGATTCTATAGTTTGGTACTTATTTTCTGATAGCGACTATCGAGACGAATCCAGTGATGTGTAACAGTAAGGTCTTTGAAGGTCAACGCAGGTCACAAAGGTGGCATGAACGTCCATTTACAGAAGGTGTTGGAAGTGATGACAATTGGTATCAATTCAGTTCTGCAATCTTCTTATCATGGACTGAGTGGTATTCCTTATCCCATCGGCACTTATCAAAGCATATGCTCTGAATATTCTCTCTCGCATATCTTCAGGTGTAGTTGGAACATCTTTATAAACAATGTCTTTTACGATTTCCCACACGAAGAAACCCAGTCTGGCGAACGATCCGGCCGCGACACATTTCCTCCGCATCCAATCCAACGATTTGGGAATTGTCTCTGCAACTCATTTCTAGCCATCAGCGAAAAATTTATGGGACACCAATCATGTTGATACCACATTCTATTCCTTGTACCTAAAGGTATTTCTTCCAATAACAGACCTAATGTTTCTTGCAGAAATCTGGTGTACTTCCTACCACTAAGATTTCCTTCGATGAAATAGGAGCCTATAATTCTGTCCTCCAGAATCTCACACCACACATTCACCATCCACAGTTTTTTAAGTGCAACTTGCCACAGCCAGCATGGATTTTCAGTTGCCAGATAATGCATGTTATGAAAATTAACATTTCCGTGGTTTGTGAATGTAATCTTGTCAGTAAAATTAATAAATGCGTCATCCCTCTGAATCTGGAGTTGAGCCCATTGGCAGACTGATATGGTAAAGATGTGATTTGAAGCGAACTAACACAAAGTTTCCTCGTTAGTAACTTTCCTTTGTAAGATATGTTTCCGATTCGTTAAAGATCCAGTTATTCTCAATTTATCATACATGTATTTCAATGTACGTGTAGGGTGAGTACATTGAGGATATGTTTCAGCGTATAAGTCTCTAGCTCTCACTGAATTTTGTTGGCATTCTCCATAAATGAGAAGCATATCAACTTGTTCTTCGAAGGAACACGTCATTCACATTTGCTTCATTCGGCGATACTAGTCTTACCGTTCCTATTAGTGTTGTATTGCGAAACTGTCGAATGGTGTTTACATGTCAATGGTACGTTAGATGGATACGCCATATTCGGCGAATATTTACTATTTGCACGGTATTCGAGAGAGAATTATCAGAGCATGTGATTAGGCAAGTGCCAAAGTGATAAGGAATACCACTCAATCCATAATAAGAAGATTGCAGCACTGCATTGATACCAAGGGTCATCACTACGAACACCTTCTTTAAATGGACTTTAATCCCACCTTTGTGACCTTCATTGACCTTCAAATGCCTTATTCCTACACGCCATTGGACTCGTCTCGATAGCCGCTATCAGAAAATAAGTACCAAACTATAGCATCCCATTAAAAAACAAAAAAAAAACACACACACACAAAGTTGTCCTTCATATCTCTGACGCGAGTCCACCTAGCAACAAAACACCAAACCACCAACGTCATATTATGGCCCTCGTTGTCCCATGCAACTTTTGTCTGACAAACCTTTCAGCTACTATCATACTTTCGGAGTTATACTAGGTGGCAACAGCTAGTGACTCATTCTATAATCGTACTTTCTGAGTACTTCGTTCAAACAAACAAGCAAGTGTCAGATAGTTTCCTTGGAAACAAGAGGCGATCGTAATCTTTGTTTACAAAGTGTGCCTACTTGTATTTGCCTGGGTCATTTGAATAACTTTATCATTGCATTTTGTTCTGTTCTCTAATCATGCCATTACAACGAAAAGCTTTTACAAAGATGTGCAAGAAGTATGTGTATGCTTCATTAAATTGGAAGGCACATTAATAATGCTGGTAATGGAACCGAAATTATGTCTGATGAGACCACATGTTTTGAACATGTGAACTCATCACCCAGCACCTCAGGACGAAAGACTACAAGTGTAAATATTAATGATAGTATCGTTAACATAATATATAGAAGGGTCAGATTTCTTATACTCACAAGGAAAGTCTTCCTGATGCCAACATTCAGGTTTCTGTCCAAACCAAACTTCTCAAGAAATGTGTTCATGACAAAGCACAGAACCCTAATGAGACTCTGAACACTCTTACACGGAAATGTTGCCCCAAAACAACGTTTTGCTCAGACACAATAATTAAAATTGCAGTTTGTGTTGCAATTATTGTTTTTAATGGCGACAACTCAGACAGGATAAAGATCTTGCAGATAATGACTTCAAGACTGGACCATTCTGCCAAGACCCCTTAAAGATATTTGACAAACAATGTGTAACTGCAGCGAAGAAATCCGTTGATGATTTTGCAAAGAACACAAAACAGGAAAGAAGAAACCAGGAAAGAACTTTAGAAAAAAAGGAGGACACTCAGTACAGTACTGGATCCTCCTGATACAGGTAATGGCAAGGAAAATGTAAGTCCATCTTTAACGAATATTTTCTCAGAAATGCAATTTAATGTCATTCCTATAAGTTAAAATCTAGACTATAAAATTTTTATGCGTATTTTCCACAGAAAATAATTAAACATAAAAATTCAT
The DNA here is from genome assembly GCF_023898315.1 of Schistocerca nitens. Taxonomy (NCBI): domain Eukaryota; kingdom Metazoa; phylum Arthropoda; class Insecta; order Orthoptera; family Acrididae; genus Schistocerca; species Schistocerca nitens. Next base: position 67,415,860 of record NC_064624.1, read on the forward strand.
TAAATGTCGATGCATTAAAATGCTTTTGTGGCTTTGGTTCTATTCTTATTGACGTAATGCTGTGAAACTTACAGGACAATCTGTTGGAACATTTCTGAGAAAAATGCATCTTTTTGAATATGGGGTCATAAAATTCATAAATTCTAAAAACAATCAAATTTTTCGGTAAAAAATCTATAAAATAGTCAGCATATCTATTGAACTATTGTTAACCTATGTACAAAATTTCAATTCTGTTCCTAAAAATTGTGGATTTTGTGAATGATTCTATTTTTTACATGTCATTCGTTTACACTCTGCTTTAAATTCCTCACATGTTTTTGTAAGCTTGGACGGTTTAATTCTTAAATTCGTTGCTCATTTTATACTTAACAGGGTAGCCTAGTTTTAGGAACTGTATAGTATATATTCATGCAGTTATTATTATTATTGTTTATTTATTTTATTTTATTTATTTATTTATTTATTTACTTATTTTTTTTTTTTTTGAAGAACAGTGACCACTGATCGCAGCTGTCTACCACCAGTCTCCATTGGCGACGCAACAGAAGAATAACAAGACATATTTAGCTTTTCCTGTTTGTCTTCATAGTTTAATTCTTAAATTAGTAGTGGCAAGATGGATAGGGTGTGTGCATGCTGTGTGCAGATTCAAGAGGAGCTGGCCACCGATCATGAGCAACTGAAGACGCTTATGACCACAGTCAACTCTCTGGGGCTGCTGCTTCAGGTTGTAGGTATAGCAGAACGTCTGGCGTAACACGTGGAACATCTCAAGTGTCAGCTGTTTCGCCAATGAGGTCTGTCAAGACGACACCTTGCAATGTACCTTCTGCATGGGATCTATGCTCACCACAGGATTAGTGCCCTTCAGGTGGAGAGTCAGTTTGGAGGCTGTCTGTCTGGCCTCTCTCATTCACCCTGTAGGTGAATAAATGGCCTTTCCTTCATCAGGATTGAGGAGGCCCACAGGGGGATGGGTTCACTAGTTACTGGGACCTCTGGTGTTAGCTATGGAGCTCCTAAGAGGAATTGGGCTGGAAAGAAATTGAGACCTGGAAATAAATCTAATGTGCACTTCGTATGTCTACCAGAGTCACGATCATCCAAGATGTGGAGGAGGCCTTGTCCTATACAATACGAGCACGAAGGGTCTCTACATTTGGTACCGGGGTTGCGTAGACAGGAGCTTTCAAATGCCCCCATAAATGAAAGTCAAGAGGGTTGAGGTGAGGAGAGCGTGGAGGCCATGGAATTGGTCCGCCTCTACCAATCCATCGGTCAACGAATCTGTTATTGAGATGCGTACGAACACTTCGACTGAAATGTGCAGGAGCTCTATCGTGCATGTACCACATGTTGTGTTGTACTTGTAAAGGCACATGTTCTAGCAGCACAGGTAGAGTATCTCGTATGAAATCATGATAACATGCTCCATTGAGCGTAGGTGGAAGAACATACTGACGAAACTAAAATGAGTTATAACATGCAAATTAAGCGTTTCCAGACACATGTCCACATAACATATTTTCTTTATTTGTGTGTGAGGAATGGTTCCTGAAAGTTTGGCAGTACCTTTTTGTAACACCCTGTATATATATATATATATATATATATATATATATATATATATATATATATATATATACTTCCCAATTGTCTATGTGTTTTCGGAAGGTGCTTCTGTATATATATATATATATATATATATATATATATATATATATACAGAAGCACCTTCCGAAAACACATAGACAATTGGGAAGTAAAGTCAGAAGCGCTAAAACAGCGGACCAAACAAGAATGGTCTGAGGAGAGAAAAGAGGCCCTCTCCAAGAGAATGAAGGAGTACTGGAAGGACAAGAAGAACAAGCCTTCAAAGTCATAAGCTTAACGATTTCCTTTTAGGGAAAATCCGCCAACAATAATATATATATATATATATATATATATATATATATATATATATATATATATATATATATATATATGTACTGTACTTCCTCGATTCACCGCCATGATTTCATATGGGATACTCTACCTGTGCTGCTAGAACATGTGCCTTTACAAGTATGACACAACATGTGGTTCATGCGCGATGGAGCTCCTCCACATTTCAGTCAAAGTGTTCATACGCTTCTCAACAACAGATTCGGTGACTGATGGATTGGTAGAGGTGGACCAATTCCATGGCCTCCATGCTCTCCTGACCTCAACCCTCTTGACTTTCATTTATGGGGGCATTTGAAAGCTCTTGTCTACGCTACCCCGGTACCAAATGTAGAGACTCTTCGTGCTCGTATTGTGGACGGCTGTGATACAATACGCCATTCTCCAGGGCTGCATCAGCGCATCAGGGATTCCATGCGACGGAGGGTGGATGCATGTATCCTCGCTAACGGAGGACATTTTGAACATATCCTGTAACAAAGTGTTTGAAGTCACGCTGGTACGTTCTGTTGCTGTGTGTTTCCATTCCATGATTAATGTGATTTGAAGAGAAGTAATAAAATGAGCTCTAACATGGAAAGTAAGCGTTTCCGGACACATGTCCACATAACATATTTTCTTTCTTTGTGTGTGATGAATGTTTCCTGAAAGTTTGGCCATACCTTTTTGTAACACCAGATATATATATATATATATATGAGATCTGTCAGACAGGATGAGAAGCAATTTGCCAATGACTCTATGGTGTATGGGAAGATGTCGGCGATAAGTGACCATAGGAGGATACAGGATGACTTGGACAATATTTCTAGTTGGTGGGACAAAAGGCAGCTTAATCTAAATGTAGAGATCTGTAAGTTAATGCACACGAGTAGGAAAAAGATTCTCATAATTTTCGATAAGTTTCGGATACAGCATTAGATGTTTGCTGTTTGACAGTCATATCGATTAAACATGCAGTGTAATGTTGAAATTCGATAAGAAATGGATCGAGCATATAACGACGGTAGTGTGGAAAGTGAATGGCTGTGTTCAGTTTGTTGGCAGAATTTTAGGAAAGTGAAGCTCATGTATAAGGGAGACATACAATACTAGTGCGACCAATTCTTGACTGCTGCTGGATGGCATGGGATACCCTTAAGATTGGGTAAAGACAGACATCAAATGAGTTTAGATACACGCTACTAGATTTGTTATTGGTTCATGTGATCAGCATGCAAGTATTATGAAGATCCTGTGTGCATTCAAATGGAAATCCCTGGAGAGAAGACGACGTTCTCTTCGTGAGGTACTAGTGAGAAAATTTAGAGAACCTGCATTTGAGACTGACAGCAGAACGATTCTACTGGTGCCAGAGTACATTTCGTGTAAGGTCCATTAAGATAAGAGAAATTAGAGCTCATATGGACGCATGTAAAAAGTCATTTGTCCGTTGCTCCATTTTCGTGTGGAACTGGAAAGAAAATGACTAGTAGTGGTACAAGGCACCCTCCGCCATCCACAATATGCTGGCTTGGAGAGTATATATATATTTAGATAATTTTCTTTCTCCTATTTCAGTACAGTCCTCTTGATTAGTTATGCTGTTCACCCATCTTAAATACTGTTCCTCATCATTAGTCATGTGACACCCATCTTATCTTCACCATTCTCCTCTGGCATCACATTTCAAAAGCTTCTCTTCTCTTTTTGCCAGAACTGATCATTGTCCACTTTTGAGTTCCATACAAGGTTTCAATTCTGACGAATACGTTCAGGAAGCATTTCTTAACATCTAAATTTATATTACTTATTAACAGTTTTCTCTGTTTCTGAAACGCTTTCCTTGCAATTTCCAGTCTGTATGTTATATCCTTTCTACTTCGCCGTACATTAACTGTGTTGCTGCCCAAACAGCAAACCTCATCGACCACATTTAGTGTCCTATTTCATAATCTAATTCCCTCAGCATTTCCTGATTCCATTTAAATATCCTTGTTAAATTTTTTTGGGTATTAATGTTATAACCTCTTTTCAGTGCAATAGACATTCGCTCCAAATAATCTTTTTAAGCCTTTTGCCGTTCCTGACAGATATACATTCACATCAGCAAACCTTCAGTTCATCAATTTATCTTCTTTTTCCTTAATTCCCTGTTCAAATTTTTCTTTGCTTTCCTATACAGCTTGTGCAATATCTATGTTGGGCAACATGGGGGGTAGGCTACAACAGTTCTTACTTCTTTTTTTTTACTACATTCCTAGTCTTTTGACTCTCAGAACTGCAGTCTAATGTGTGTACAAATTATAGACAAACATTCACTCCCTTCAATGTATCCCTGATAAGAACTCCAAAGAACATGTGACACTTAAGTGTCAAAAAATTTCTCTGTATTTACAAATTCTGTAAATGTGGGTTGACAGTTCTTAAAGCCGGCCGCGGTGGTCTAGTGGTTCTAGGCGCTCAGTCCGGAACTGCGCGACTGCTTCGGTCACAGGTTCGAATCCTGCCTTGGGCATGGATGTGTGTGATGTCCTTAGGTTAGTTAGGTTTAAGTAGTTCTAAGTTCTAGGGGACTGATGACCACAGCTGTTAAGTCCCATAGTGCTCAGAGCCATTTGAACCATTTGAACAGTTCTTAAACATACAGCTGTTCTTCATCATATTTTCTAAGATAAGCCTTAGGTTTCTGGTATTCGTATATTCCTTCAAAACCGAAACTGATCTTGCCCCAATCTAACTTTAATAAATAAGTCCATCTCTCTGTAAATAAGTCAAATTAGTATTTCACAACCGCAATTCATTACGCTGATGGTTCATAAACACACACATCTGTCGGTACCTAACTTCTTTGGAACTGGCATTATTACACTGCTCCTGAAATGTGGGAGTATTTCACCTCTCTAATATATCTTTCATATCAGGTGGAATAATTCTGTCATATAATATTCTCCCAAAGAACTTAAAAATTCTGAGGAAATGTCAAGTAATCCAGGGTATATACTGCATTCATTCGTTTATTTTTCTGCAGATCTCATCAAGATGGAAAACCATCATGGATGTGAAGGAGTGGTGGTGTACATCAACATGAGACAGAAACATCGTAGGAACTTAATGTTTCTAATAAATTAACAATAAGCTATCACTATAGTCCATAAAGCTATTCAGATTTACGCTACCTAAGTTTATTTGAGGAAATTAGTAAGAATGCTACTGCTCTGAAAGAGTTTTCGGTGTTTGAGTGCACTGTCAGATTCTTCTTGCAATAGGTTTCGGTGATTGTGAGCGCTGTGATATTCTTCTTACAATTTTACATTCCTCTGACTATTGGACTTAAAAGGCTGAAATTTTTAGGTTGGAGGAAGGTTACATGGAAGCGATGTTGAGAGCAAGAACAGAACAGGAAGACAACATGGTATGCTGTGCGCTCACTATTCCACATTTTGTGAACTTACTGCTTGGAGTGCATCTATTAAGCAATTGACAGAGTGTTTATATGTTCATCATTTCCAGATTTAACTTTTGACGTTATGTAAGACGCGTATACCTCTTAAACCATGACGCTGGTACAGTTAGGCGACTGGATGATTTTCTAATGAACAAAATCAGTCATAACACAAAAACGCATATCCAAACAGCTGTCATGGTTCTTATTAGTATTAGTATGAATTAGCTGTGGACCTCAAAACAATAAAGATTATTTCATTTGAATGAGACAACAAGAAATGACAGTATGCAAAATAACCCAACGCCCTTGGTTTCACCTCAGCCTAACAATAGATAGTTCTGAGAGCAAAAATGCTAAACTAAACACCATTATTAACCAGCTATGATTTAACTACATTTTGGGCATATGTTCTGATGGATCCCTAAATAATCGTAATGTGGTGTTTGAATTAATTTATGAACAACAGTATACATTTTGGAATTCAGATCATTTTTACTATGTGAAACTATGTGACATAAATCTTTGTGTCTGTTAACTGTTTGCTGTGAATCGGTTGGTGATCACCTGAGCTACAAGCTCTCCTGTGCCTTCTGATATGATCAAATTTTTACCTTTGACAGGTATACTAGAATCAACAGTAAACTAAAACAAAACTAAACTCTGCCCAAACAGGCCACAAAGGCCCAACAGTACCGACTGGCCAATGTGTCATCCTCAGCCCACAGGCATCACAGGATGCGGATATCAATGGGCATGTGGTCAGCACACTACTCTCCTGGCCGTATGTCAACTTCCAAGACTGAAGCCACTACTTCTCAAAAAAGTAGCTTCTCACTCTGCCTCACAAAGAACTAAGTGCACCCTGCTTGCCAACGGCACTCAGCAGACTGGATGGTCATCCATCCAAGTGCTAGCCCAGCCTGACAGTGCTTTACTTTGGTGATCTGATCAACAGTAAACCTTACAGAAATTGAACAGCAATGTAAAGTCATTGAAGGTTGCTCATGTGTAGTAAGAATATGAGTACACACAATACTAACAGTTGGATGACTGCACATTTTATTTTTCCCTACTCTGGCACAAGACAGTTGCCAATAATACCATAACATTTTTGTTTCCAATAGAATTTTAAGGTCCATACCATCATCTGGATAGTTTCTGTTGTTCAGATCTGCTAGAATTTCATTTTTGAGGTAGTGTGCACCTTCCTGCCTGCAGAATTTTGTTACATAAGGCAAATTGAGACGTTAGCAAGTTCTGTTGCGAAATATGACTTAGTGTTTCAGTGTAGGCCATTTCCTCACTAGTCTCTCAAAAGACTGTAAGGACTGAGACAGTTCTATTATAAGACATAACATGTTTATTAAATTTTTGTAGTTGAATTTGTCAAAAAAAATCTCTGCATACATGGACCAACGGCAAATACTGTTCAAAGGTAGTTGTATAAAGTAAATTCAAGATTTAAATACTCTAATAGAGGCACATAAAATTCCCTTGGTTCATGAACTAATAGATATGGCTCAAGTGCTGTTTTATATATAAGATTCGAACACATTCCACAAGACACCTCCGTATTCTGGTAATTTAAAGCACAACAGTATAACCGACGTTAAGTTGATTGATTTAGATAGAGAAGATATTAATAGATAATCTAGCTGTGCTGTACCAAATAGTGGTTTGAATATCTTACAAAGCTCACAGAAGAGATGAACAAGTCAAAAGGACAGCCGTGATATTGACATGTAAAATAATTTTCAGGTAAATGCACTACTTGAGAATGGTTTATTGAGGAATGTGAAGAAATTTTGCCAACTAGAATGAAAGTGGGGCACAGTTATATGCACTGTCAGTAATGAGGGTAAAAGCAAAACCATTATGATGAAAATCAGCTTACGGTTAGAATGCGGGGTAATAGATTGTAAGATTACATTTGTAGAGGGACATTGCTGCTGTGTATAGCACGAAAAGGCTGTTGGAGAAACTGAAACAATTTATTGACTTAACATACCATTCTTATTGCTCAGACTGCACTAACTGCCACAATAGTTGAAGCTCACCATGCCCTGGGTCGAGTATTACGGCAACTTAATGCAATTCACCTCTGATGTGGTTCACCCACTACACTACATAAAACAAAGATGAGAAACAAAGAAATCCGTACGATTCAGCATAGCGAGAGGCCTCAAAATCCAACACTCATGATGTGGCCACAAAGTTTTGTTCACAGCAGCCAGTACATTAATGGTGCAAAATCGCCAGATTTAAAAGTTGTGTTGGTAATACCCTAAGGGAGTACGAAAAATTCTCTCTTAGTACCAGAAGCACACTAAATGAAACAGTATACGTAACATGGACTGGGTCTGAGGTGGATACTAATCTAAAATGGAGTCAGCATACGTGCAAATCAATCAAGCAGCACAGTTAAACATGTTTTGCATTTAGAAGGATTCTTCATTGAATTGACATGAAAATATGTGATATCTATCACCAGTTCATTCCCTGTTCCATAGAATTACCTACAAATAATTAAAAAAAGATTTAGCAAAATCAACCAGCATGACAGCTGTCTGAAGCAGGTATTCACACATACAAAAGAAGCCTCATACATTTTTTTTAAAAAGCTTACAGTCAGTTGTGAAGAAATTTACTCCTGTGCGAAGTGGTCCTGGCTTTCGAGGACTTTAAAATCCTTTTACCTACTGCAAGCTGCCCTTTCTCGAAGTGGCGCTGTTTTAGACTTGGAGTGTGCCAGACATGATGTCTTCCCTCTCGTGATGCTGAATAGCAGCAGTTTGTGCCTCCTCTAGTGGTTGCGGTAATGGGTGTCTTTCTCCTTGAATCGCTGAGGTAAGAAGTGGTGTACGTAGATGTTGAAGTGACAGATTCCCATCATAATGTCATATGCAAGAGAATGGGGTTACAGATTATTCAGTATTTTCCTCAAAGCGGCAATATTTTGAGTCCTTTTCTCAATCATCTGATGGTGTGGTTAATCACTTGTGAACTGTGAATGAGTCAGAAAGTGTCAGGTAGAGTAAGTCACTTCCTATCAGCTAGGTTTTAGAATCTGTTTCCTGCTGTATGGACCACCAAGTTTCTTTCCACATGCCGTTTCAGGGAATCAGCAAACATGTGTGTTCACAGCCAGTCGTGCATCATATCTTGGAAATTGGTTCTGCCATACTTCTGCGGTTACATCAGTGATGTGTGGTAGATGATTTGATCCATTTACGTTTTTCTTTCTTTCTCATATGTGAAATGTGTGGAGTATCAGTTGGCTACATTTTTGATGCTTTGTACTATCAATTGGTTATTGAGAACTTCGAGTTTATGGAATCTGATAAAAATCTTGTACTGATTCCCTATATCAGTGACTGTTTGAGTCGCTCAGTGAGTTTATTGATGGAGAATGAATTCTTGAAGCCATTTGATATGGAGCAGTCAGAATCGCTTGTCACACTGATTAGAATGTTAAGAAACTGTAGTTAAATGTGGTTGTCGTAATTACGACCAGCTTCACCACTTGTTTAAGTAGCCACTCAATCAGGAGTGTTCCTGTTTGGATTGTATGACACGTGGAGTACAAAATTTGAGCAAGCATTGAATTTTTACTGACTTCGTTTTATGAACTTCTTTCATCTTGTTACTTGTGTTTCTTATATGGGTTTGGGTTTCATACATGTGTGACTGTCTAATTTAACTTGTTGGTTTGCGTTGATCTGTGCCTCATTTGAGTACTGCCATCATGTCATTTGGCATTACAGGCCGATTACTGTGAAGTGTTGAATATTGGTTGTAAGGAACAATGTATGTTAGTTATCACAATTCATCCGCTTTGCTCAGTGGGCGTCTTGTGATATTGACCATAAAATCCAACAGCTAGAGCTGTTCTGATTATACCAGCAGTAAAACAGTGCCAGTGTGCTGATTATTAGCAAGGCCACCCTCATACGCTTGCATTCTATTGTCATTACTGACTAGACTAAAAGACATGTGGTTACAAAGGGATCATTTCCCTGGAGTATTCTGGAAATGTGGATAAGTTACAGCTACTACCATCTTAGGATCAGATGGTTTTGACCAGTAGTTCTTAATAATGTCAAATGAAAAACAGCTACTGCCTTAATTGTAAATGATGGTGTCTTCATTAACGCTAATAAATGTCAAGTGACCACTCTAAGTTAAGAGTCAGCTTTGGTGTAGATTATTGAACGATGTCTGGTATGTCCACTAATTTATAGTAACCACTGCTGCTGACTGGTAATGGTAATACCTGTGTTAAGTTATGTAACTAACTGTGCTATTGATGTTGCTTGTTAACTGTAACCTGTGGTGACCATTTAACCTGTGCATTATACAGTACCACTAGGTGTTTGTTGTTCTGTGAGACAGCACATACTGATTACGTGTATAATAATTACCAGCTGTATGATAATGACTTGAACTGCATGTCTGCTGCAACATGGCAGAATTTTACTTTCTTACTTTGTTTCAGATCTGATGGTGTAGGAGAATCCATTATTGAGTATATTCTCTCAGTAGCTAGTGTCAGCCCTTCCAAGGAAACACTGTGCCCCAAAAACTGCATTGATAGACATGTAAACATAAATGGAAATGAGCGTTGGGCGTCATTGGCCGGGAGGCTCCTTGCAGGAGGTCTGGCCACCTTGGTGCAGGTCATATTACATTCGACGCCACATTGGGCGACCTGCGAGCCGAATGGGGACGAAATGATGATGAGGACAACACAACACCCAGTCCCTGGGCGGAGAAAATCCCCGACCCAGCATGGAATCGAACCAGGGCCCCTTAGGACAGCAGTCCGTCATGCTGACTGTTCAACTATCAGGGCCGACACAGTTAAATATAGCATTCTTGGGATTAGTCAATAACCCACCTTCCTGGAGTATTTCAAATCTTCATCTACATGTTTCAAATGTTCTTAGATAGATCAAAACTGTGTGCCGGAGTGAGACTCGAACTCGGAACCTTTGCCTTTAGCAGGCAAGTGCTCTACCAACTGAGTTACCCAAGCACGACTCACGCCCTGTCCTCACAGCTTTACTTCTGCCAGTACCTCGTCTCCTACCTTCCAAACCTTACAGAAGTTCTCCTGCGAACCCTGCAGAACTAGCACTCCTGAAAGAAAGGATATTGCGGATACATGGCTTAGCCACAGCCTGGGGGAAGTTTCCAGAATGAGATTTTCACTCTGCAGCGGAGTGTGCGCTGATATGAAACTTCCTGGCAGATTAAAACTGTGTGCTGGACCGAGACTCGAACTCGGGACCTTTGCCTTTCGCGGGTAAGTGCTCTACCAACTGAGCTACCTAAGCACGACTCACGCCCCGTCCTCACAGCTTTACTTCTGCCAGTACCTCGTCTCCTACCTTCCAAACTTTACAGAAGCTCTCCTTTCTTTCAGGAGTGCTAGTTCTACAGGGTTTCGCGGGAGAGCTTCTGTAAAGTAGGTTTCATATCAACGCACACTCTGCTGCAGAGTGAAAGTCTCATTCTGTTCTTAGATAGATTTACTATAGCACACTACAACACAAAATCAAACTTAACACCATCAATGATCTTATCCAGTAGGTGAGACAGTGCAGCACCGCTGGTGGAGAAGACAAAGAGAATTCTATTAAATTCAAAGACATTCCAGCATGTTCTGGAGGTAGTTAACGATTTAGATATGAGATGTAAAGATATCTTGCTTCAAGTTTGGAGTTGTAAAAACAGTGGCACATTTGAACCAAGAAAAACTTGAGTGGAAATCAAGAAACAAGAACTTACTTCATTCCTATAATTAATCAGATGTATAAGGCCTAATTCCTTGGCTCTCACATTAAGAAACTCGTCACAAAACATCTGAAGCTTCACTCGGTCTTTAGTTGAAAAAGTTTGCTAATTTTGACTCATATCTGAATTACTGTGCTGATTTGGCACTAAAACTTGATTTATACTCACTTTGACTTTTCTACCTGACGTTGACTGCTGTAGACGAAACTGAATTCAAAATAACTATCAGACCAATTTCGAAGTAATCCTATCTTAGCAGTATTATCTGATCTGATAACAACCTCTGTCACAAGACTCTCGACTATGCTAAACCAAATCTTTCACATAAAATCAGTAATTCTCAGTACAACAACCACTGTGCTTAACATGTTGACCAGCGAGTTATTTGCTGCAAAGTACTGGTTCTGACCGGTCTGCTGTGGTGGATATGTGCAGTGTCACCGATGCAAAAGTAACCATTGAAAGCTAATAGCGAAAATGGGCTTCGCAAATCTGAAAGCGCATATACCAGCTTATTATTAATATGACAGCAGACAAGAGGTAATTTACCTACAGACATGTATGTGACTCCTAACCTTCGTGGAATCAAGTTACTCAACTTATCCCTTGGTTCATTGTAACCTATCATGAATTATTCTGGGCAGATGTGGTTAATGTGGCCCATCTTCCCACTCTCAAAGATTTCAGACCTGATTTTAATGGTGTATCCAGTTGAAGTCCTTTCTTTTCCCTGCGAGTTGCACGACAATTAACATCTTGTTTTTGGTCAAAAACACAACACCTCGGATGTGTCAGACCAATCTGTCTAGCTCTACAAAGACGATTGGCACTGGAGACAAAATTATCCTTCGTCTATCATTTGGACTTAAACCTTCAGTAATATGCTTAACCACTTGCTGTTGACTACGACACTTCGTTTAACGTGGCGAAGAGAGTCTCCAACCATTTCGCTCAGACTTCGTTCTTTACCATAATGAGAATGTACTAATGCTTGAAAGACCCAGCCTGGAATCATATCTGTAGTAAATTGAAGTAAGCCATATCAATTAAAGATAACAGTTTCTGATACTGAAGTCCCAGAACCTCACCTTTATCCTAAATATCCATCAACACATATAAAAGTTTAAAAATACTCATGATTGAATTGTTGCAAAAAGAGTCTGCATTTTTAACAAAATCCTGGAGGGAGTCGGTGACTTTAGGAAAGATATTTACTTTATGATTCATCTACAATGGCTGATAAACATTTAAATTTTGTATACATCTTTCAATTCACTTGTTCCTGCCCTCATATATCCATTTACTGACTCAGTTAATTAGTCAAATTGCCGTTACAGTTATTTACTATGGGTTACTAGTTTTTGTCCTCTACTAACTTCGACTAAACCCTGGAATATATATTGATAATGTTTTACTTTAGCTTTGAGCTTAAGCTGTTGTGCTGATGATGGGGATACTCTGTCAAATAACTCTTTACAGACTTGGATCACTTTAACTGCAACCTGCAAAGTCAACAGCGCTTCACTCATGCCTTTCGTCAACTCCTGTGGAACTATGATTGGTATGTCCATCAGTTGTTTTAATAATGGGCGTTATTCAACCATGGCAGCATCACTTCTGCCTGCTCTAACATGTAGCTCATAGGACAGCCCATGTCTCCTCACCAACAGGAAGGGGGTGGAGGGGGGGGGAACATACAGGTCGAGCACAAACGCTGTAACAGAAAGACTGATCGTAGAAAGAGCTTCTAAACAATCTCTGTGTCCAACCCACCGCAGTCTCCCAATACTACCAATCACACTCTACTACCTCTGGTAGCGCCACACAATACAACTGATGGCTAGAGCACTCGATTTGTGTGACAGAGTTGGTTGACCTTATACAATCATTTTTATTCAATTCTTTAATTTCTAATCTCACAAGCAACTAATGTTTCTATCTTTGGAGTCTGATAAGAAATTCAACCATACAATATCTACAGAGTGCACTCTGCGCCAGATATCAGAAATTGATCTTGCTCATCCATTGCAGAGTCAAAAAACAGCATCAGTGCAGACCGTGGAATTTCTGAGTGTGGGAGACTAACAAAACGTACAAGTCAGATTGTTCTGTAAAAGGGATATTAATTACTAATGTAATCCATTAAAAATTATTACTTCCATTTCACTCTGACCAACAACACAAAATATTGGCAACATTTACATTTAGAGCACACAAAATAAAACATGCAATTGATGAAAAATTTAAGTTTTTCATCATTAACAATAATTCATTTACTGAACAAAACTTTTTCTGGAAATTTATCCCTCCGTTCATTCAAAAGGGGGCCCCTCTTAATCTACTGAGGAGGAAGGATGGAAAATTTGAGTGAATGGATAAGAAGGAAGTGGCTTTTGTAGGTCTGAATGAAACATTGACCTCAGTTCCTGAGCTGGCATTATCAGAATTTCAAACAACCTTTATTGATCAAATCTATGTGTCTCAACCTGGAGTACGTGTGGTATTGCTTCGAAAACTTGAGTACGTGTGACAGCCAGTTTCCGCTCCTCCTTAATCTTTAAATCACTTAGAACAAAAGTATTTCATTTCTGAATAGGAGACGTTAGCTATGTTATTTATGCTTGAGAAATTTAAGGAATATCTTAAACAGATGCTTTTTCAACTGGACACTGATAGCTAGGCCCTTGATTAGGTATCAGGGTGACGGCAACAAATAAATAGTATAACTAAATTGGCAAACCATAAATTAGCCTTCAAATTCCAAGTACGAGACATCAAGGATTTCCATGGTACCATAGCCAATACACTTAGTCAGATGTTCGAACCTCAAGGTCAGCACAAACAAGAGTCATTAGCCATTAGTCATTAGTCATAAGGTCCGAGCTCTGTTGTCAGAATTCCCCATGGATTTTGATGGAACAGAAAAGTGTCAAGAACAGTGTTCTAGGATAATGAGATTTAATCATCAGACTACATATGATGGTACATCCAAGTTGGTTGTTCTAACTAGGACAGTGTGTTACGTGTTACTGTAATTTCACTTGTCACCAGTAGGTCAGAGAGCACTTTGGCCTGGGATCTACATTGATGTTAAGAGCTTCATAAGAAGTTGTGAAACTTTTATAACGCATAAACTAGCTCAGAATACTGAGGTGGTATATTTGGCCTCTAAATGAGACGAGAAATCCATGGATAAGCTGTATAGTGCTTTTGTAGGTCCCTTGTCATGATCAAGGGCTGGACACCAGTATGTATTCATTGCAGTGGATGCCCTCTCTAGATTCATGTGTCTTTTCCCAAAAAGAGCAGTCACAGCTGCCTTTCGTCAACTCCTTTGGAACTATCTGTTTAAGCAGATTTGGTTCGGGATAGGAGTGAGTCACTGTCACAAAATGCCATACTACTCCAGTCTGTCATTTGTGGAAAAATGATCTGTAATTTTTGCTTGGCGCTAAAAGCATACCATGACGATAGTCATACGAAATGGGATGATACATGAAGTTGGTTTGTATATGCGTTTAATATAGCAAAGAATGAAACTGCCAGAATAATTCAACAAGTTTGATGTTTCTTTCACTCTGATTCAACTCTAAATACTCTATGTGGTATTGATTATCGGTTGGCTCAAATGATTTTCCTGAGCAGTATTAGAGAGCAATGGAAAAAAGCCTAGTAATAATGCGTGTGCACACATGATAGGCAAAAGAACAGATATAATAAAAACAGGCAGGCTAATGCTTATCAGGGGTGAAACAAGGTGTTGCAGAAGAATTTCTCCGTAATTAGTAAGGCTAGTGAGGAAATTTCTGCAATTCTCCCACCCATTTATAAGAGTACTTTTATAATAAAGCATTTCATTGCCCTGGTCACTTTCCCAAGAAAGGAAAATTGAAGTAACATGACACTGCTAGCTCATCTCTCCCTGCTAAAGCCCTTTTGCAAGTAGAGCACATTTCCATCTCAATTTTGGGCTACACTTATTAGGTTTAGACGTATGCCAAATTTGGCGGAAGCGGTGGACGGAGGTCAAGGCAAATGGTCCAGGCTTTCGAAGACTAAAATTCTGGCACCTAATTCATGTGCTCGATCTCTTTTTCTTTCCCTCTCTCTGTCGAAATGGCACTGACTCGCGGCTGTTTGCGTAACTGTCGCCTTCAGAATCACCGAAGACGAGTAGAGCAGATGGAGAAGTAATGTGTGTAGATGTTGATGTGACAGTTTCCCATCATGCAGTCATGTGCAGGAGAGTGGAGCTACAGACTATCAAGTATACTTCTAGAAGCGGCAGTGTTTTGAATCATTTTCTCAGCCTTTGAATTGAGGAAGCAGTGGACAGAGTTAATCATATTCTACTAGCTGTAGTTCAGTTTGTTTCCTGTTGCATGGACCGACAAGCTGACTTCCACGTGAGGTTGTGGTGAACCAGTGCACATGTGTGTTCCTAGAGAATTTAGTTTCACTCTGGAAAAACTGGATTTGGCTTGCTTGCGACATATTTGAAACGTACTGTGGTTGTTTATTTGGAACATTTTTTTCTTTCATATGAACTGTACGGAGAATCAGTTACCAACTGTTTATCTGTCTGACGTTCATTCTATCAACTGCATATTGAGATCTTTTAGTTCGTGAAACCTGATATTGAAATCTTGTACTGACTCCTTATATCAGTGACTGCACAATTCGCTCAGACAGCTTATCGATGGAGAATGAATTTTGCACATTATTCGTGAAGGAGCAATCAGTCAGTCTCGCTGATTGTACTGTTTACAATGTTAAGTGACTGTAGTTGAATATGGTTATCATAATTAAGACAGGTTGAACCACTGGTTTTTAAACTGTCACTCAGTTTTGTGTGTTCCTGTTTGGATTGTTCTAAGGATCTGTCGGTATTTTGTGAACTTTTTAATATTTTTGTGTTCGTGATATGGGTTTTGATTGCACACTTGTGTGCTTACCTAGTTAAATTGTTGGTGTCTGTTGATCAGTGTGAAATATGATTGACCTACTCTCGATAATAAAATTATGTGGTTTAGTAATTTCCGGTTAATTAAAATAAAATGTTCCTGGGTAACTTCCTCTAGCATTTTAAGTCCCTCATTTTACACCAGGGGGAAGAAACCGCCATAAACCCAGTTCTGCAACATAAACTCGAACAGCCTGCTTGTGGCTGTAAGCTGTGATCTAACAGCTGGGACTTCAACACAGACCTATCTTCAGATACTGCATACTTGAAGGCCAGCCGTACAATCTCAACCTGTCTTCACTGATGTTGCCGTTGTGGTTATGATGCACTCCCATTTGTGCGCCTAACTGAACCTTGCATGAGTGCAGTAATACTCAAACAGGATTCGATACACCATTAAAGAAAGAACAAACTAACCTGGTAAAAGTAAATGCATTATCGAGGCCCTTTGTCCTGCAATTAAGACGATGTACATATTTACAGCATTTATGCAAAATTAACAATACCACTCATCAGAATTCAGGACGCTTGCTAGACTGAAACTAATTCAGACTGGCAAAGCAATTTTGCCTTACTGAATTACCTACTTCCACATAACATTTCCATCACTTTGCTACTATGACACTTGAGATTTAGACACAAACCACAGGATAGTTTAGAAATCTGCTGACAATGAAACACACGAGTTTTTAAGACACAAATTACGCTAAGCCCCCAGTCTGGACAACATAATCATCATCATCAATCTATAGAAGCACTGTGTCAGTACATAACTGAATAATTAACCTCTTCTCAGTTACCGGCATATGGTTTAGTGAAAATGTAAAAATGTACAGTAAGGTTTCTTCAGTTAAACTATTTCCGTCTCAATCTGTAGATATTGTCACCAGCACCAATTAGAATCACAACATTTGTAAGTGTATGGATTGAAATTTATTTAACATGAAATGCATAAATACAAGGTTTATGATATAAATCAGGTGGACTGCCATCTGACATATGATTGAGCTCTGTCAATCACAACATGTTCTCCTTACACTGTGGTCTGTTAGGCCTGCTCATAACTTCTGACTTTGCTGTGACACCAGACAAGCCAATTTAACAATTAGCTTTCTATCAAAATTGTAGTGCCTTACATCTCTTTCTCCAGTGAAAACTCTTTTGAAACTCTCTCTGAGCCTCTTATCAAATAAGAGAGCATAAAATTATAAGAAGCCTGTGGGTCAACTGTTGTTATGTTATCATAAAGCTTGGCAGTAAGATAGCTCTGAAATACACTCTCTTCATATCCACCTCAGCTTCTTCCAAAAAAGTTGCAGAGATGTTTCTGATGAGCATGATTGGTGTTTTCATCAGGGCATTGCAATCATGGAGATAAGGTTGCAGGGAGGTAACATCCTACTATTTCGGCAGACTACTGTTCCAAAGTTGCTATGGGTGCTCCAGATGTAACTTATCAATGATAAGTGACAACACGAAGCTGGTTTTGTAGTTTGATCAAAAATTCCTCTCTAGTCAGGTACAAAATGAATATTAGTATAAAAACGTATGTATTGCACTGGATAAAATGTGTTCTAGTGGTGCCTGTCATTATTTTTTATTCATTGTAAATTGATGGACTGTTTGTCTATTTGATAATTTGTGTAAGAATCTGTCAAAAGCATTGAGCATTCATCAGTTTCTATTGCTTATTTTAGTAATTTAATGAGCTGATGTTTACTGAATTTTATCAACAAAGTATTTCATATTATCTGACCGATTCTTCACATCACAATTATTAACAAAATTTTCCTTACTAAATATTTCTAGGTTAAATAAATATAAATATTTATGGGATAAACTAGGACACATATTTCAAAAGTTGGAGTCATGTATTTCTCTAATGCTATTTTCCATCATACTGGGTCTAAATAAATGTGCAAATGTCAGCACTAAATATAAATAATACGTAAATCTTCAATAAAAATCTGTTGTATACTTTTATCGATTGCATATGTAGTTAATACATTTACGCTGTGTTTGTCTGAAGTAATACTTATTTCATCTGAAACATCTGCATAGTGCTCCCTGATGTATGCTACATGGCAAACATCTCTGAAGGCTCAGTGAATAGTAGTCTTAGTTGGATTTCACCCACTTGCTATGGCAGGTTGTGATCAACAGTTCAGTATAACAAAAGGAATTAAAATATTAATATGATGTCACCCATGTGCAACCCACCATTCCTTTCCACTTCTTGTGATTACTTTCAATACCTGTCCTGATTGAATATTTCTTTAAATGAAATTCATTATCTGATAACTTGTACTAAAGTCATTATATTCAGATTCCGTTATGCATTACAGATTAATCATTGCGCCAAATTCATTTAAAGTCTCTTATCTTCTACAGATGACACTGCACTCAATGCATCTTATAAATACAGAACCACTGCCTACTCAAGATGAGAAGCACAGTGTCTTCAACAAGTTCATAGCATATGGCAAAAAGATGGACCCATATTTTATTAAAATCCAATTTTATAATCAGTCAGTAATCAGATGACAGATAGCATCAATGTGTAAAGTAAGTATTAAACAAAAAAAGTAACAGGCATCTTCTCCATGCTGATGCCTATCGAGGTTTTCTTGATATCGTGTAACTTTTGATAAGTTGTCAAATTTAGTGATGTGCCCAATATGTACAATTTCTCTTGCAAAAATTCCTGCAATTTCTATCGTATGTAAAACAGCGTCGAGACATGGTGTTGTACTACAACGTTGATTGTTGTATTTTTCTTATGCACTTTTGAGGTTTTATTTTATGTGTATGTAAATTTCTATGTGGTTTGAATCTCAGTGAATGAACATGGGGAAAAGAACTAAGCATAGTTTTTATAAGTATCATTGCAGTTAATTAAGGCGAAAGAGTTTATTTAAGCATTAAATCTGAGTTTTGTCATAGTATTACTTCGTGTTTGGGTATACATAGATGCATTCGATCACAGATGAAGGATTTTTCTGAGATGAACCATACCTGAGGTGAAAACACGGTTAGGGATGACAGCAAGAGTGACGTTGAATCCCTTTCTTAGAAGGACATAGCTTTATCAGGGAACATGATGCAGTTACATGGAGTATGACTGGAAGCTTCAGGCATGAGGTACACCAAGGCTGATACTTTACGGAATGCCTGCAGTGAGAGATGGCCATCACTCAACAGAGGCACCGGTTGTTGTAGGACAGTTACAGGCTCAGTTGCTTGAAACTGCAATGCCAGGTACAATATCGAGAGCAGGCTCATCTGCTACGAATTTATTCGATTCTGGTGGTCTTCACAATGTAATTATGCAACAATTCTAGGTGCAGAATGTCGTGAACGAGAATCACCGAGTACTGAATCAGAGAAAAGGTTGAGGGAAAAAGCACTGAGTCGAAAGATACCTAATTAGACGTGTATATTGCTGAAATCAAAGGCACCACTGAATAAAATAGGAAGAAGATAAGCGAAGCCACTCAGGAGGCAAAAACAGTGAGTCAGTGGCGTAAATAAGTGAGCAATAAAGTGGCAGGAAATCAGGTCAAAGCAGCTGAAGGGATACAGAATCGTACTATAATTTCGGAACGAAAGTTAACTTTATGAAACGGCGCTGTACCGGTTCACTGAACGCAAATATGTGAATTCTTAAGTGGAATTACCACAGAGCAGATAGAATTGTTTCAGCAAGTTCTGCAGGAAGATGAATTATTAAAGCAGTGAGGAGAAGAAGTATTAAAAATTTCGGACATCCTGGAGCTGCTAACTACTGCAGCTGAGCAGCTTTTCTCTTTATAGATGACGACTTTGTTCGCACTTGTCCTGTAACTGAAGGCTACTGTGCATACAGTCGCTGTTGCAATCTAAGCAGAATCAGTCTGACATAAACAGATGAAGTATGGAAGCGTTGCATCAGCTTCAACGAACTGATGAGCATATTCTAAATGTGGAAAGTGATAGTACAAATTCTTGGTTCAGTACAGGAAACAAGAGAGCGCATAGTGAAACAGAAGAGATGAATGAATTATGGGAAAGGTTATGTTAACTTTGTGGGTTGTGTACACAGATTAGCCCAAACGAACTGGACGAGGTGATTGATTCAGATAAGGATGAGGCCTAATATCATTTCATCTCAGTCGAGACATAGGCTTTATTCTCTCACCTCCCAATAGAGCGGCATCCACGTAAGTGGCTTGATCAGTTTAATGAACCATTGCCCATGACTTGGTCTCTTCTGTTGAACTTCGTCTTTCGGTATTTAGGTAAAGAGTGGCTGAGGAAATGCCACTTATCATGTGAGAGTGTAATATGTACCAAGATTTCAGGCACTCATTTATATCAGTCCTTGTCTGAGAGTACCCAAGACCAAGTAAAAATGAGCATACTGATGATGGAGGCATATAATGAGTCATGTTATGAGAGTGTGACCCAGTATTTCAAAGAAATGGTAAAGTGAAACCAATATCTGGATTCAACACATGATCCAGTGAGAATTGTGGAGAATGCTTGACCAAGTTGCCTCATCGTCTACAACATGAAACAGTTAAGCTTGGCAGCTGCATAAGCGATCTACGGGCATTTATATGTTTCCTACAAGAGACCTGGGGTGTGACCACAGCAATGGGGTACCAGCGCCAGTGCAGCTAGCTGGACATATTTCGACATTGGATCAGAGAGGGACAGAGACGCAGACATCCCCGCTATCAATCGAATAAAACTGATAACAATTGGAACTGTGATATCAGGAGAGGCCACTTGTCTCTTAGACGTCGTTACAACGATAAGCGTGAATCTAGGAGGTATGAGACAGAAGAGAGATGTGATGTGCAACCTGAAGTCATAGAATTGTGGATGGTCAATGTGAGAAATAATGGATCAAACACAAATGAAACCATTAATGCCAAGAATTCACTGCAGTAATGTAGTCTGGGTAATAATGTAAATAATGAGCAGCTACACATGTTATTGGGTAATGATATTATTTTTGGTAAAGTAACAGGGGTGTGACTCCTGGTTATCACATACTCAGAGTAAAACGCAGAAGAGGGCGGAATTGCTATGGCAGTACATGAATGCTGGAGGAGCAGTAACGTGAAAAGCAATGAAAGTAAAGAGACAGACTAGGATCGATTTCGTGTGCCCATTAGAAGCAATGTGGTGAACTTCTTTATGATTCTGTCGCTTACAGTAGTTATGATATTGACGCTGGACTTTATAATCACTATAAATAATAATAAATTTTGATACGAGATTAGTCATGGCAGGTGCTGCTCATGTGTTATTCACACTGCATGTCCATGATGGTGTAGAAAAGGGCATTCTTGAAAACAGCTGTTTAGTGGGTTTTATTTTTGTGTCATGGTGGGGATATATGTGGTACAATGTGGATAATAATGACTTAAACTTCAGTAGGGTAGTATATGATAAATTAGGATACCCTGAGTTGATTTAAGAGTGACAGCAGCTTCATGATATTTTGGTATCATATCATGATGTGTTCTCAGAAATGCAAGATACTATCAGGGACATTGCATGTCATTTTAAAAAGAAACCACAGCAAAAGTTCTTTATGGATCCATACTCAACTGCCTTAAAATATAAGGAGCTGGTCGGAGAAGAGGTTCGGGCTATGGTTGCACAAGGCATTATTGAAAGTGTGACCAGTTCCTAAAATGATCTGTTATTATGTGTACTGAAGAAACATCGGTCAGTTCCCTTGGTATTTGATTCATGTCAAACTAATATAATTACAGAACCAGAAACAGGCTCTCCAAAACAGAAGAACTGTTATAACGCTCCTTTGGTGTGTAGGTACTCACCTCATAGAAGTTGTGTCCAAGTTATTGGCAAGTGGAACTGCATCTCAAGTGTCACCAACATATTACATTTCTGCGCTTTGGCGTTGCTACCATTTTAAAAAAAGTTGTCTTATGGACTGAATCTATGATTAGCTGGGTTCATTACCGATTTAAACACAGTGACAGCAGAAGAACTAAGAAAGAATATGACATTGTATGTGGGCAATGTTCTAATCATGGAAAGATCATAGCGAGAGCACAATGAGACTTTAAACCGTTTGCTGCAAGCTTTCAAGGAGTATAGGGTAGCCATGAACCTTGTTAAATCAGTATTTGGGTGTAAGGAAATCAGTTTCCTTAGGCATGAAAGAATCCATCCTGATATGGAGAAGTTACAGGTCAACAGAAATTAAGCAGTACCAAAAAATAAGTGGCATTTGCATACCTTTTTAGGGCTCAATAATGTTTACAAAAGATTCAGCGAAATGACTGTATCTGGGGTGCGGCTCTGTCGCCTACCAGAAAAGAAAACCATTTGGAATTGGGATGAAGATGCACAATCAGGATTCATTGCATTAAAGGAAGCATTAAACAACGCTCACGTAGCAGGACATCCTGACTTACAAGAGAGACTCCTGTCTTGAGACAGATAGCTCCTGAACTGGGGTGATACACATCTACAGAGCGGGAATGGGAAGTTAACGCTCATCTTTTCCTGTGTTTTCCTCGTAGTATATTTATTACATTTCGTGCATGTTTTTCTGTTTAAGAGATTCACTCTCGTCTTTTTTTAAGCGTAAATTCATTCAGTCTGTAGCACAGTAGCCGCTAATTTTTTTTGTTTTGAAGGCAACCGTCCAGTCACTTAGTAAGGCATTTAGTCAAACCTCAGCTCTCGGCTGATATACATCTATAGAGCGGCGAATTAACTGTTTATCTTTTTCTTTTGTTTTCCTCGCAGTATATTCATTAAATCTTGTGCGTGTTTATCTGTTTAAAAGGTTCAGTCTCGCGTTTTTGTAAGGCTGAATTCATACAGCCTGTAGCAATAGTTCCTCACTGAACAGCCATCTACACAGCTCGTTATCGCATCAGCGTCCTTTGGTGACACATCAGGAGGGTAGCAAGTTGCATATCTAGGGTTCTGTCTGCTTTTATAGCTTACTTCTTCTGTTAGTATTGATAGATGGTTAGAATGTGTGCATGCTGTGTGCAGATGCAGAGGAAGCTGGCCACAGTTTGTAAATAGCTGAACGTCTTTTGCTAGGATTAGTTACCTTCAGGCTGCTGCCTGAGGGTGTAGTGGCGGCAGAGAATCAGGCACGTCACATGGGACACCTCAGGTGACACTTGTTTTGCCCACAGGCTCTGCTCCCAAGGCACCTCCTAGTGTACCCAAAGTGGTGGATCTGCACTCACAGTAGGGTAAGTGGCAGGTGGTAACATGTTTGTGTCACAACAGGCAGAGGGCCAATGTGGAGACTGGCTAGCTGACCTTGTCCATTCACCCTGTGAGTGGACAGGTGGCTGCTCCTTCAGCAGGCACATAGGGGTCTTTACTAGTTATCAGGAGCCTCAACATTAAGTGTGTTATGGAGCCCCTTATGCACATAGGATTCAGGGCTGGGAAGAAAGCCAATGTGCACTCTGTATGTCTCCCTGGGGCATCATCCAAGATGTGGAGGCGGCCTTTCCTGCAGCTTTCAAGCGTTCAGAGTGCAGTCATCTGCAAGTTTTGGCTCACGTCGGCGTCAACAACGTCCCTTGCGTGGGTTCTAAGGCTGCCATACAGGCACCTCGGGGAGGCTGTGAAGACTGCTGGCCTTGTGTGTGGGGTGCAAGCACAGTTCATAATTTGCAGAATTCTTCGCAGAGTTGGTCGGGGTCCTTTGGTTTGGAGCCGAGTGGAGAGTCTCAACCAATGGCTTTGTCGACTCTGTGATGGTCTTGACAGCAAATTACTAGATCGTCATTATTGTGTGGGATTTAGTAGAACTTCCCTTGATAGGTCAGGGATGCAATACACTAAGGGAGCAGCTACTAGTGCAGCAGAGTACTTGCGGAGTGCACATGAGGATTTTTTAAGCTAGACGGTAGTTTGCGGTACTCTGATGAACACTCACCAGTCAGTACACAGCAATGGAGGTCAGGCAACGTTCAGAGTAAAGACACTTCGGCTGTCAAAATTTTATCAGTAAACTGTTGAAGTAATCGTGATAAATTTACTGCCCTTCAGGAAAGTTCTCGCGCTCAAATTGTTCTTGGGACAGAGAGCTGGCTGAAACCCGAAATGGAGAGCTCTGAGATATTTAACGAGTCATGGAATGTACAGGGTTATAATTAAAGTTAAACTTTCAAACCGCTGTAGAAATAACACCACTGGTCAGAATGACGTCAAATTGCAACAGAATATTGTCATAGAAGAGGTGTTAACGTAAAATAAATAGGTACAAAATGTAGCAGTAGATGACACTGTAAGCATCATAATGTAATAGTGGTCGACTACAAATGACAAATAAATCATACAACAATGACTAAGATGTACGGCTGACGTTAAACCAACTGTACTACTCAGTGTGCACAGGTGTTCAGGGGTGATACTGTTAGTTACGTAAGCCCATCCACCAAGGCAAGGTCATATCACATCGGATGGCAAAAATCAGTTTTTACATGTCCTAAGGCCAAAAACCGCATAAAAAGCGTCAATCAAAATCAGATCGGGTTATTAATTTCCGTATGACTGGTGCAAAACATGTTCAATATGCTGTCCACCGTTTTCTGCAACAAGTTGTAATCGAGAAACAGCATGTTCGATAACTGAAAGAAGTGTTTCCGGGGTCACATTCAGAATGTGTTGCGCAATGCGTGCTTTCAATGTAGTTAATTTTGCAATCGGAACACTGAACATAACATCTTTCATATAGACGCACAGCCAGAAGTCACCCGGATAAAGATCAGGTGATTAGGACGGCCAGGCTGCAGGGAAATAAATGGTGGCTGATAATTCTAGCATTTCATAAATGACGCTTCAGCAGCTGCTTAACTTGATTTGCAATGTGTGGAGGTGCGCCGTATTGCATAAACATGATCCCATCCACACTTCCACGCTGGTGGATAGCTGGAATGACATGGGTGCACAAAAGACACTCATAGTGCTTACCAGTGAAGGTACAGGTAACAGGACTGGAAGCAGTGCGCTTTTAAGGATAAGGTGATTTGCGTGTGGATTTTCCGTTGCCCATATTCGACAATTCTGTGTATTGACATGTCCTGTCAGATAGAAGTGGGCTTCGTCTGTTCACAAAATCTTTCACGGCCAATCATTGTCCACTTCCATGCGAACAAGAAATTCTAAAGCAAAGGTCTCTCTTGCTGGCAGATCAACAGGAAGCGTTCTGTAGGATTTTACGCACCGTGCTCACCGATATGTCCAATGTTCGGGCAATTCTCCATGCACTACACGTTTGCACACCACCACTCGTCTCTTCCTGCACTGCTGCTGCCACTGCTTCCACCGATGTCGAATCAATTCGTTTCCTCCCTCCAAAAGGTTGCACACCAAAAGAACCCGTCTTTTCGAATTTCGGAATCATTTTCTCCACAACCACGGCAGTCATCTGACCAACACCTTTTTTCAAACTCTTCAGTGTCCGGAATTTATGCAGAACGACGTGTGCACAGTCATCATTCTTGTAATACAGCTTTACAAGACGAGTGCGATCCTGCATTGAGGCAGTCATGGCGGACGTCGCAGACGCGAAAGGAGGAAAAGATGTGTTCTCGCCGTGTTTATACCAACTTCAGTGGGTCGTGGGCATGACAAGTGTTTCCATTTACGTATTCTGATACATACGGTGCCATCTATTGATCAATTTTCGCACTATTTTTTCCTCCTGCCATACATTTTCCCCCTTCTCCGACAACATTCCGTTACTACTTGACGTCATTCTGACCAATGGTATTACTTCTACTTTGTTTGGAAAGTTTAACTTTAATTATAATAAACCTGTACATCGCAAAGACAGATTAGAGGCCATAAGAAGGGGAAGTGTTCATTGCAGTTGACGAAAATATTGCCGCTATTGAGGTCGAAGTTGAGTGTCACAGTGATGTTGTCTGGTCATGTATCACAGGTGTAGGTGAAACCAAGTTAATTATTACGTGTTTTCATCTTCCGCCTGATTCTGCTGTGAAAGTTCTAGAACCGTTCAAAGAAGGTCAGTGTTTAGTAGCGTGTAAATATTCAGATCATGCAATAGAAAACAATTATGCGCAAAGCATATAACAACTACGCCTTAGCAAAAGACCTGGCAGAGAACCCGAGAAAATTCTGGTCCTATTAAAAATCGCTAAGCGGGTCTAAGGCTACCATTCAGTCCCTTGTTGACCAGTCTTGTATGGAAGATAGCAAAACGAAAGCTAAAGTTTTAAATTTCGCATTCAAGAAATCGTTCACAAAGGAGAATCGTGCAAACATCGTTATTTGACCATCAGACAAACGACGCCTGTATGGACGACGTGGTATTAAACATTCCTGGTGTAGAGAAACAACTGTAAGATTTAAGAGCAAATAAATCACCAGGTCCAGATGGAGCCACAATTCAGTTTCACAAAGAGTAGTCTATGGTTTTAGCCCCTTACCTGTCCAGTATTTATAATGAATCTGTCGCCTAGCACAGAGTCCCAAGTAACTGGAAAAAGCGCAGGTGAATCCAGTTTATAAGAAGGGTAGAAGAACTAACCTGGAAATTTACAGACTAATATCCTTAATAATTGCTGCACAATTCTTTAGCATATTCTCAGTTCTAATATAACAAACTTTCTTGAGACTTAGAAGCTTATTTCGTGAATCAGGATGGTTTTAAAAAGCAGCGCTCATGTTAAATTCAGCTTACCCTTTTCTCTCATGATATACTGCGCCCTATGGATGAAGGGCAACAGGCAGATTTCATATTTCTAGATTCTCAGAAGATGTTTGGCATGGTGCTCCAGTGCAGGCTGTTATCATAGGTAGTAGCATGCTGAATAACTTCACAGATACGTGAATGTGTCAAAGAATTCTTAAGTAATAGAACCCAGTAGGTTGTCCTCAACGGCGAGTGATAACCTGAGACAAGGTTATGGTCAGGAGTGCACCAGGGAGGTATGATAGGACCGCTGTTGTTCTCTATATATGCAAATGATTTGGTGGATAGGGTGGGCAGCAATCTGTAGTTGCTTGCTGATGATGATGTGGTGCACGGTAAGGTGTCAAAGCTGAATGACAGTAGGAAGATAGAAGACGATTTAGACGAACTTTCTAGTTGGTGTGATGAATGGCAGGTAGCTTTAAATGTGGAAAAATATGAGTTAATGAGGACGAGTAGGAGGAACTAACCTGTAATGTCTGGATACAGTATTTCTAGTGTTCTACTTGTTACAGTTAAGTCGTTAAAATATCTGGGCATAATGTTGCAAAGCGGTATGAAATGGAACTGGCATATGAGAACTGTGGTAGTGAAGGCCAATAGTCGACTTCGATTTATTGGGAGAATTTTAGGAAATAGTGGTTGATCAGTAAAGAAGACTCCATATAGGACTCTGGTGCGAAATATTCTTGAGTCCTGCTTGAAGGTTTGGGACGCATGTCAGGTCAGACTGAAGGAAGATATTGAAGCAATTCAGAGGCAGGCTGCTAGATTTGTTACTGGTAAGTTCGAACGTCAGGTAAGTGTATGGAGATGCTTTGGAAACTCAAATGGGAATCCCAGGAGGGAAGGCAAGGTTCCTTTTGGGAAACACTCTTGAAAAAATATAGATAACCGGCATTTGAAGATGAATGCCAAACGATTCTGCTGCCACTAACATACGTCATGCACGAGGTCTACAAAGATAAGATACGAGAAATTAGGGCTCGCATGGAGGCGCATAGACAGTATTTTTTCACTCGCTCTATCTGCTAGTGGAACAGGAAGATAAATGACTAATAGTGTTACAGGATACTCTCCTCCACATATCGTATTGTTGGCTTGTGGGGTACTGATATAGATGTAGGCGTAGCTGTATATGTAAGTACAGATGCAGGTGTTTATCTGATCCAGGAGATACAGCATGATAGTGTAATGGTGGCTCAGATGACTGCATTTATGAGTCACGTCTTGTCAAAGTCCAAACGAAACCTGAAACCTGAAATGTCAAACCCTCCTGAGAATGTGGCGATTTATAAGATTTTAATTCTTGCTATTCAGTCAGGAGATAAAGGTGTACTGTGACCATAACGCACCGCAGTTTTGATGACTGCCAAATTGAGGGACTGGAACATAGCACACTAGCTACTATATCTCCTAGATTTTCTATTCACATACATGTACAAATGGTGGCAGATTTCGTGAGACCCCTCGCCTCATTATCACGCTGAACTGCAAGCTCTACTGTCTGTTAACACAGCATAACATGCCAGGAGACGAAGTGCTACCAGCACTTCTACAGGTGTGAGACTGATTTAGTTAATGTGGAAGAATATGATGTGGCTGATTAATTTATCTCTGATATTTATCTGCTGTTTTCAACAAATTAATGTTATAATGTTTTGTATGCTGTGTATCACTACAACTGAAGTACAACTTACCATGATAATGTTTTTAATGAAACAAAGTTCCTCAGTTGTCACGAATTAGCAGGATAATATGCACTTTGTGCTTCAGACAGGACTACCGCGAAAGTATGCACATGTAGCAGTACGAGTATATATATAACGAAATCCAAACAACGCACCATTCAAAGCCATATTTAAGTTAACACAATTGACAAAAGCAGTTTAACAAGTTTTCCACATTTAGATATACAGGGTGCAGAATCAAGAGAGCGACAAAGCTTATGAGGAAGAAATTACCTTAGGATTGTTTTATTGATTGTCGATCTGCCTGTTGGTGGCGCTTTCATACACAAGGTAAAAATCTTGCCTCCATCGGAATTAAAATCGAAAACTAACGCACTCTTACACTTGATGGGCGAACACTTTAACAGTAAATTAGCACACAGCTGCGTCACACAGGACTCCCTTTTTGTCCGAATGATGTCAGGGAAGTCAGGGAATCTGCGACGCAAATGGCGAACTACTCAACAGTTTCTGCTGGAACGATCTTCCTAGGGTCAAAACCATAAATCTGCTATCTCTATGCCGTCCTTCAGGTGAGAATAATTTCAGAATATTTAATCGAAACGTCAATAAAATGTTGAGTGAATTTACAAGGATAGTTCTGATTCAATCAAAGAGGTAAATTGATTGTCACATAGTTATCAAACTTATTCTACAATGTTTGGAATTCTCCATCAGACTAGCGACAGTCAGACTACGTTTGTCAGCCACTGTGAATCTAGGTCTGGCTGGCAATGTGGATCCTCGCCCTTCGAAGTCGTGGTATCACCAGCTGCCGCTGCATTGACTGGGAGCAGAAATACCTAGTATGGGCCAATGAGATTTATTTGCATATCTGGCAGTCATGATTTGGATCTAAAGCTCAGTTACGAATAATATCCCAGCGCACCAACTGCAGCTCAAACATCATAAATAAAGAGCAGCGAAAATGAATTGTGCTGTTCGCCTCTTCAGTGGTTATTGGTGTTTTTATTTTTCTGTGTTAACCAAACTGCTAACGGACGAGCCCATTGTATATCAGAAAACGGTTTTCCTTATGAATGCTTTCATTGTGCCCACTTCTAATACATAATAACATAAATGGAAAGACAACATAACACTGTGGATGTTCTCGTTTTATGAAAACATAACATAATACTGTGGATGTTTGCGTTTTATAATCAAATTTCATAACCTATGAATAACATGTTTTCAACCACAAAAGTAAACTGTGCAGTAAAATCTTTGGCAATGGCCGAAAAAGCCGTGAAGAACATTAAAAAATCAAATTATTACTGTGGAAGGTCGATACCAGTTTGAAATAACGTGAAATGACAAGCGGTTGCGCGGAAATGTGAAACAAGCAACAAAAAGTGACGACAGTAATGTTAGGAATATGTCTTTGTTAAGCAAAACTTTCATTCATCTGTTGTAGCGTAGGCTGGTTACTTGATTGTTTCACGGGAGAGGAGCAAACATCGAGGTCACTGGCCCCATCAGATTAGGGAAGGATGGAGAAGGAAGTTGGCCATGCCTTTCAAAGGAACCATTCTGGCATTTGCCTGAAGCGATTTTAGGAACATCATGGAAAACCGAAATAAGGATGGCTGGAGGCATATTTGAACTATCGTCCTCCCGAATGTGAGTTCATTGTGTTAATTACTGTGTCATCTGGCTCGGTTGTTGTAGTGTACCAACCACGAATGGGCATATTAGTGTGACCATGGGTAGTAGTGTATTGCAGAAGCTCTGACAGTAGGAGAGCATAGATTGTTGTCACTGTAACAAATGAACGAGGCCAACACAACATTGCGAGGTAGTTCGCTTGCTGAAACAGCGAATTCAGCGGTATAGCACAGATCAGTGCAGTAAGGGCATACACACAAGTACTCCGCTGCCCACTGTTGGTCATTTCTGTAATGAAATTATCCTTAGTCATGCAGCCTGACCAGGATGATGGGGCTGTGCCTAATGAGGGAGCCACATGGATTTGCCAGTAGAAGTCACTGGTTCTAGAGGACAGCAGGGAAACAGCTCAGTACACTATGTCCCTCCTGGACTTAGTGCCACAGTACAGCTGACTATGTCAGGTCATCTCCAGCAGCATGACTGACTCCTGTCCACACAGTAGCTGATCACGCCCCTTGCACATGAGACACAATCTTGCATCACCAGACAGGTCTCTCATGATGTTTGGCATTGACCACCGTGACACAGACAGGTGTCACCTGGGCCCAAGTAGCATTTTTGAGTACCTGATGCTGGCATGGGGATCAGGTGACCAGATTACATATCAAGGCCACCAGCTGTCAGTGGCATAGCTGTATCAGCATCATTGGCTGTGCAGGCTGCCAGCTGAGCAAAAGGGTAGCACTGGTGTCCTGTACCTTGTCTTCTTTCCATATGAACCATATTTTCTAAAATTCTCCCAATAAACTGAAATCAACCATTTCCCTTCCCTGTTACAATACTTACACATTTGTTCCATTTCATATCGCTTTACAATGTTATGCCTAGATAATTAAAAAAACATCACTGTGTCAGCCAACACACTTCTAACAAGATTGTTTTACCTCCTCATCTGCATTAACTTACATTTCTCTACATTCAGAGCTAGCTGCCATTCATCACACCAATTACAAATTTTGTCTGTCATCTTCTATCCACCTATAGCCACTCAATGATGACACTTTCCCATTCAGCACAGCATCACCAGCATACAGCCACAGACTGCTGCTCACCTGTCCACTAGGTCATTTATGTATGTAGAGAATAATGGCAATGCTCTCTAAAACAGTGCTGATTTGTGGACAGATCTTTTTCGATCTCGAATTCGAATTGAGGATATGTTCGAGAATTCTGCAGTGCACAGATGTTAAGGATTTTGTAATTTTGTGGGTTCTTTCTTTTCCCTTCCTATATACAGCAGTCCTCTGCGCTTTTTTCCAGTCGTTTGGGAGTTTGTGCTGAGCTATAGATTTTCGATGAATGCAAGATAAGTAAGAGGTAAATGCTTTAGAGCACTCTTTGTGAAATTGAATTGTAATTCCATTCAGACTTGGAGACTTATTTGTATTCAACTCTTTCAGTTGTTTCTCTACACTAGGGATGCATATTACTAAGTCCGCCATACAGGAGCCAGTGCGATGGTTAAATGACAGTATGTTTGTATGGTTCTCCTGCTTGAATGGCTTTTTGAACGTGAAATCGTAAACTTTGGCTTTACTTTTGGTATTTTATACTGCCACACCAGCCTGGTCAACAAGTGACTGAATAGGAGACTTCGACCAGCATTGCGATTTTACATAGAACAAGAGTTTTCTCAGATTCTTGCCAATATTTTCTGCTAACATATGACAGTAGTAGTTGTATGGTTCACTCATTGTTCTTTTTACAGATGCCCAAATCCGCGCTAAGTTTACTTGTCCCCAATTGTGCACTCTCTTTCGAACTTAGACAGCAACAGTTTTTGCTTCCTCAGCACGTACTTTTCCAGAGTATGGTTTAAAATACATTTAAAGTTTGCCCATAATTCTTTTACCTTCATTGTACTGGATCTAAATGATGTCCATTCATTGTATGAGCTGGATCCTAACAACCACTTATCTCTTATAATATTTTCATCGCTTTCGGCTCAAGAGAGTTTTCGGAAAACGTGTTCAAAAGTAATTTAGAAGACTGCCTGTCTGTACCACCTGCAGTGAATCCATGGACTTTGGTACCTTAAAGTCGCCCCCAACTAATATTACATGATCTGGATATTTCCACACTACTGACCGTAGACTTTCTTTAAAGCGCTCTAAAACTATCACATTGGTCAGCAAAAGTATTCAACAATCGACTTGATTTCATGTAGACCTGTTATATGCGTCCAGATGGCTTCACTGTCACACTTAAATTCGTCCTCAGTAGAGACAATATTATTGTCAACAGCAATAAACACTCGCCCTCCTATGATCTCTAATCTGTCTTTCTGATGTGTGTTCCACGACTTGCTACATATCTCAGAGCTTCCTACTTTGAGTTTAAGCCAGCTCTTGGTCCTGAGAATAACCTGAGTGCAAGAAATTTTCTGGAAGGGACTTTTGTTTCAAATGCATCGACAATTTATTGTCTGTCAAATGTTCATCAGAGAACCTTAAACTAGTGCCTAGACTAAAAAACACCCATGAGCATTCCACAGGCACTCCGCTACATGAGTAGCAGCTTCTTTTGCATAGTGCATCTCTGACCTATCAAAGGGAGCCCTATAATTCATCGACCTAGAACACAGGACCAGGAATCTACAGTCAAGACCATCACAGGGTTGATGATGCCTTTGGTTGACACAACGCCCCCCCCCCCCCACCCCAATTTGGCTGCAAATCGAAGGACACATCAACTCGGGTAATAATGCTGCAAATCGTGAGCTCTGCTCTCACCACGTGTGTGCGGCCAGCGGCCCTCACTGCTTCCACCAGACAGCCATATGAACTGAGAATGGCCTCAGGTAACAGGCTTCATTGGTGCCAATGCAAGCCACAACTTGAAGATGAATGAATTCTAAAAGCTCAACATCCAGAAGCAAAGCCACCTCCACATCTTGAATGAGGCCCACCAGCAGACGTACTGATTGCTCATTGGCTTTCTTTCCAGCCCTGAAGACTATTTTCCTAAAGAGATCCACAACATGCCTAACATTGGCGCTCCTGATAATGAACAAACCCCTGTGCGCCTGTGCCTGCTCAGACCCTGCTGAAGAATTGGCCACCTATCCACTGACAGAGGAAAGTAATGAGGCTATACAGCCAGCCTCCACATTGATTCTACATATGTTTCAATCCGCCACTGACCCTGCTGCAAGGGTGGATCCACTGTGTTGAGTATAGTGGGACATACCTCAGCAGCAGAGACCATGGGTGAAACAAGCAAGCAGTAAGTGGGCAGCTTTGGTGCACAGGCAGATAATTTACTGAGCAAACTCACCCAACCACAAAAATTAAATACAAAAAATTAAATCAATAACAATTTGTTCAAACAATGAATTCCAAATGGTTAAATTCATTATCATTACTTCCAGTTGTCTTTATTCCTTTATACTTTAGCTTAATATTACCATCTTCAAAAAACAGAGTCTCAGTTAGTTAGTATTTTATTAAAAATGTCTGGCAAAATAATTTTAAACTTATTATCAAGCTCTGTACAAATTTCCTCTCCATATCTAGTTTTAAATATTCACATCCCCTAATGTAACACAATTCATTTGCTTCTAGCTAACTAATCTTCTTAAACAAATTAGAATTGCTTCTATTATTAAGCCTTTCCAGTAGAGTATCCATTTATAAATAATAAAAAAATAATAATACTAAAAATTTTCGCTCCAAATTCTATGCTGAGCATCGTATGTTAAACATTTCCTATGATACATGACTACATAGGAAATTGTACCTTTAAGAAATTTATCATTAAAAGTGGTCACTAATTTCATTATGTGGCTTACATATTCATTCTCCTAGCCATATTTATAATAAAAATAGGACAATCTTAAATAAAACTGAAGGGATTTACATTGGCATCATCACTCATTTGAGTGACTCTCTTAAAATCACAGAGAGCATCACATGCTTTCAGATAATATTTGAAGATCAAGATTCCATAAATCTTGAGGAAAATTTCATTTCTCCCATTTTTCACATAGATATTTTGTAATTTAACATGATCGAATAAATTAGTCTCAATTAGTTGATTATTTATTTGCTCTGTTTGGAAAACAATGAAAATAAAGTATGGCATATCAAATTCTGAAGAATTATGATAGTTAGTAATATCTAGTTGAAAATTTCTTTTTTCTTCTGTTCTATTTCAACTGTTTGTGATTCAAAGAAAGAAACTGGAAATTTTGGATTTTTTTGTCTTTGTTCTTCTAACTCCAGTGAATATTCTGGTTCAAATTTTACAACAGGAACACGAATTTCCATATATTGTACTACTATTTTACCTCCTTATGGAAGTGTATCTGTTATTTGAATTCCAACATCATTTTCATCAGCCCATCTATGAATAGCATATCCAGCACTTGAACTCCAAGTAAAAATTACTGTTAACCCCTTCCCACATCACTTCTATATAATCTTTGAAACATTCACCATACAAATCTAATGGAAAAAGTACTTCATTTTTCTTACCATTATTAAGGATGTGACAGTCCATGATTAACTCACAAGCTATAGTCTCGAATGGACAGATGAAGAAATGAATGGATGTTCCATTGTAGACAAAATATGGTTTCCTTTCTTTATAGTGATGACTTCGAACAACTTTGCCACATAGTTATCAATCAATTATTTATTTGATTTTCCATCATCTGATGGATAATCTGTACCATTAGCTCCAGTGATACTAAAACTCATATGAACCTATCCATGTGCAATATTTAAATTAAATTCTGTTTTCTTATTGGGGATATTTAGACTATTTTTAGTCTTCTCATTCACAGGGAATGAGTAAAACTGATAACTCTCGATTTAGATTATGATTTAATAAGAATAGAATTTTTAAGCCATTTCTAAAATTACTGTTACACCATTACCGTCAATGAAAGTACCACTTTCATCAGTTACAATAATTTCTAAATCTTCACTATGTTCAAAAACTGGAGCATATACAGGATAATGTGGTTCATGAATTACCGCATTAGGCTTGAATGAAGCAATAGTATTAGTTTCTCAATGAAAATGATTAATATGTTTAACAAATATTCCTTCAGCGAAAATGGAATGATTTTAGGAACATCTTTAGCGACTGTTTTTTATTAGCTTCAATAATTTGATTATTCAGTCTTAATATATTACTATCTTTTATATCCATGTATAATTTCACATCTCTTTCAATAACAACTGTATTTAAAATTTGATCTGCTTTAATATGAATATTTGATTTTTCATATGAATGAACTATTCTAAATTTTTCAAACTATATTGACCTACAGGAATTTCTATCGTTTTTCCATTGCAATATAGTCTATTATTTTTTGCTTTAATATTTGCAGTTAAAAAAGTTGAATAAGAACCAACCAATGCAACATTACTAAAGCTATGTCATATAGGTACAGTCAATCTCTTTTTGAGAACAGATGAATTATCACTCAAAATAATTTGGTCATTGACTATTAAAAAATTCATTAAATAAGCGAAACTTAATCAAGACTGCTTTAGCTGTTGCACGGTTTTGAAACAAAAAATAAGAATTCTAGATAAAAAATAAAAAAATAAACATGCTACAATTTTACCACATTCTATTTGCTGTGCAATCATAGGACCAAACAGCTGTGGAGAAACGACATCGATAATTATATTCTAGCACCTGGATGGTTGAACTGGAATAAAATTAACCATTTATACATTAATTCTAAAAGTTTTGATGAACCAAAAATCGAGAATTTGTAAAAAGATGTAAAAAAAATTAAAGATAAGTGTAACAAAAAAATTACTACTTTCATTGAAAATAATGATGAAATTATTCCATTAGAGCAATGTCTAGATAATTCATATTTGGTGACTTCGTACTTCAAAACCAGGATATACTTAGAGAATATTTTACTCGGTGAAGACATAAGGGAACTGATTTTTCTTACTTAGCTCAAACTTATTCAAAAAACCCAAAACAATTAGTCAGTGATAATCATTATATTTGAAATATTTTTAAACAAGATAATGCAAATTTAAATCATACTTATCATGCGTTCATTGCTGGTGATTTAAAGTTTGATGATTTTAAAGTAATGTGTAGTAAATGTTGGAATGATCAATTTGGGTTTTTTAGAATAGACATTACTAGAAAACCGAATGAAGGTAAGTTCAGAAATAAAATACAGAATATCATACTGTAAAAAAAATGAAAATCCCGCGCAAAGATCACTAAGGTAGAATTAAGAGAGATTCCAGCTCACAGGGTGGCTTACTACCAATCGTTCTTCCTGAGAACAATTTGTGCAGGGAGGAGACCCCCCCAAGAGGGATCATTGC
Source organism: Schistocerca nitens (assembly GCF_023898315.1). Classification (NCBI taxonomy): domain Eukaryota; kingdom Metazoa; phylum Arthropoda; class Insecta; order Orthoptera; family Acrididae; genus Schistocerca; species Schistocerca nitens. The sequence goes on from NC_064624.1 coordinate 67,452,428, forward strand.
CGACAAAATTTTATTTAAATTAATTTTCAATGCATAATGTTCAGCCGTAGCCGGCTTGGGCATACTGTGGTGGAAGGTGCTGGCCGGAAGACCATGGTCGGCACATTCCTGCCACGTGCTCCTCGGTCAGACTCAAGTCCCACGGGTTGGTTGCGCTGACGGGCGTACGCTACTAGCAAGGCGCGTTGGCGGAATCAATCCTCCAATCAGAGACTAATCGTGTGATCACGTGGGGACGCGGCCGGGAGCGGCGAGGGCGGCTTGGAAACAGCTCCGCGCTCTCTTAGCTTCTGACCTCGGCCCCGAGTAGTCGCTCCTTTAGTCTCTGCCTCTCTGATGAGCAGACGGCAACCCCTCTTGGGGCTGCTCAGCCCTACGTAGGCACCACTGTACCATCATTACAAGAATAAACTGGGTCCATTCCACTCAATTAATTGTTATTTTACAACGCCCTCCGCTCCTGACTTCTATCCTGACGAACAAATGGTGTCAGAAGTGCGGATGCGACCCACCTTACGGTTGTAAAATCAACTCATCAGTTGAGTATGAGTACTACGAAGGGGCCGAGGATGAGTAAGTAATGGAAACTAGTCCGAACGTGGCGAGGCTGCAGCGCGCCATGCGCGTGCCAGTCGGTCGCCTGCGTTGCAGAATGTGCGTGGCCGCGCACTAGCGCGCCACAAGCGTGACGGAGTTTGCCGCCGGACGCGAGCCGAGGAGGGTCCGCGATGCAGTCACGCTCGCCGCCGCCGCCGCCGCCGCCGCCGCTGTCCGTAGCTGCCACGGGTCACCGCCTGCGCCAGGGTCCGGGGTGCGGCCCTCGCGCCGCCCCGCCGTCGCAGCTGTCCGTGCTGTCGCCCGCCGCCTGCTGCGCCCGCGCGTGATCAACGCGCCTGCCGCCGCTCGTCGACACCGCCGCCGTCCGTCGTCTGCACGCCACCGAATAATGTAAGTCGCTCGCGACGCTACGGTGGTGTAGATGCCCATATTATTGTAACATGCCGATCACCAGGCAGCAATCTGAGGCAGGAGCAGCCGGAGCGGATGAAGATCCCCTCTTGGCGCTGCAGTCCCAGTTAACTCAATTAATTCTAACTAACGCGGAGCTTAAGCAACAGATAGATGATCTTAAAATGGCTTCTCCGCAATCTAATGTTGCTAAGCCAGTGCTAGTTGAAGAACAGCCGAAGCAGGTGATTCCACCACTCACTAGTGCAGAATCACCTGTGGCAGTAGCCACCTCTACTTTGGTGCAGAGCTTCCCAGCAGTAGCGTTTATTCCGGCGTTCGCTGGAAAGCCGCACGAGGATATTCAAACGCTTGTGCAGAATATCCAGGACATCGGAAAGCTTTGCGGTTGGCCAGATGAATTTCTCTTAAACGTGATGAAAATGAAACTCACCGGCGAAGCGCGGAACTACGTGCAGTCGGTCGAGAGCTTGAAAAATGCCCCTACCTTCCAGTCACTTGCAACAGGGTTGATTGAAAGGTATACAGACAAACGTGGTACTAGTTACTATCGCGACTTGCTCTCCACCCTTAAGCAAAAAACGGGTGAAGATTTAGAAGCATTCGCGGACAGGATTCGAAGCGTCGCATGCCACACGTACGCACTAAGTGCCAGTTCTGCTCGTAACGAGGTTCTGTTGGAAGAATCAGAATGTCGTGCGATAGACGTGTTTATTCGTGGCATAAACCCTCAAATAGGGGGCGAAATCAAGGTAGCTTCCCCCCGCACCTTACACGAAGCCGTGCGATTAGCACTTTTAAGAGAGGAGGCGAACCGATTTGTGGCCGTCTCCGCGCGGCAAAGCGAGCCCCGACGTGTCTTTTCGAACGATACTAAGTGTGGGCGCTGTAATAGACAAGGACATATGGCAGAGCAATGTCGCGTGCCATATTGTCAACAGTGCAGGAACATGGGTCACCAAAGTGCGCATTGTCCAAATAGTAGGCCACAACCGCCTGCAAATTCCAGGCGAAATGCAAACCAATCACAGAATTCGGGAAACGGCCGCGGGGCAGGAAGTGCCACCCCTCCCGGCCCCCGTTAAAAATAGTGACCCCCCTAGCTTATAAGGGAATCACACAGGTGGCAAGCGTGGTTGTCGATGGTGTTAGAGGCCGCAAACCAATACGCGTGCTAATTGACACAGGCGCACAAATCAGCTTGGCATTTTTATCGAAGAGAGATAAAAGAACATTGCAACCGTCGCGGTACCATATCAGTGGTATTGGTCCCGGCATAGTGAAACCTGATGGCAGCTGTTGCGTTGAGTTCATGTTGGACTCCACAGAATATGCTTTTACGATGGAGGTTGTACGGAACAGGCGCACGGATTACGACACCATCCTGGGAAGTGACTTTCTGCGTCATTTCCAGGGGGTTATTGACTATAGGTTAAATACCGTCCAATTCGGCGACAACGTGCACCGTTTTGGACGTGACTGCACGTTGCGGGCGAGCGGAGCTGGGAAAAAAGGATCCGTTTCCCAAGTTTCGGAGTCTCCCGTAACGATGCTAAAAGCCGATAATCCCGTGGAGATACCAGAAGGCACAGGAAAGATCCTTTGGGTGCCTGTCGGGATACGTGAATCCGAAGAGGTTCATTTCTTGGTAGATCCACTCTGCCAGAATGAAACTCTTGACCAGATGCAGGTCCACGTAAAACGTAGTCTGTGCAAAGCACAGCAAGTTCAGAAAGAAAATTGCGTACCCGTGTGTTTAGACAATTTTAGTCATAAGCAAGCTTTAATACCGCGTGGTACAGTATTAGCCAGCTTACAGGTTATCACAGAAGATGAGTTGTCAAAGAGAACCCCTTCTCTGAAAAAGAAAAAGACTGCTGCCGCCTATCAACACCTTTTGACAATCACCTCACATCTGACAGATAAGTTTAAAGCTAAGCTTAGTCACCTCTCATTGCATGAACAAAAGCTAATAAATGAAGTATTGAATGAGTATTCATGGTTGTTTGAAGACAGGAAATATTTACCAGCAACAGATCTAATCCAACATGAGATTCCAACCGGAAATGCTAGGCCAATAGCTCAAAAAGGGTACCGAATTCCCTACCATCTTCAGTCAGTGGTAGAGGAAACTGTACAACAGCAACTAGAAGCAGGAATAATACAACCCTCTTCTAGTGCGTGGTCTAGCCCAATTGTAGTCGTTCCAAAGAAATCTATAGACGGAGAAAAATCCTATCGCCTCTGTGTAGACATGCGAGCAGTAAATAAAGTTACTACTCCAGATCATTATCCATTACCCCGGATCGATGAAACACTCGATCGTCTGGGCAATTGCCGGTACTTCACAACATTAGACATGCGCAGTGGGTATCATCAAATTCCAATTGCTCCTCAAGATCGAGCTAAAACAGCTTTTGTAGTTCCTGGTGGCTTATATGAATTCTTAAGGATGCCTTTCGGGCTTCGCAATGCGCCAGCAACCTTTCAGCGATTTGCAGATCTGCTATTACGTGGGTTGAAACCTACTATGTGCCTTGTGTATCTTGATGATATAATTATATTTTCAAAATCCATTGCTGAACATGCTGAACATCTACGCAGTGTACTGTTGCGCTTGCAAAATGCTAATTTAAGCTTAAAATTAGAAAAATGTTCTTTTGCTCGATCACAAGTGCAGTATTTAGGTCATGTCATCAGTTCCAGCGGAGTCAAACCAGATCCACGATTAACTGAAGCAGTAGACACTTTTCCTATTCCAACAAATTTAAAGGAATTACAATCCTTCCTTGGCCTTGCAAATTATTACCGCCGTTTTGTTAAAGATTATGCTACTATTACCAAACCACTTACTAAATTGTTGAAAAAGGATACTCCTTTTGTTTGGACGGATGAATGTTCGACCGCCTTTCAAACAGTGAAAACTATTTTAATTAGTTCACCTCTACTTGTTTACCCAGACTTCGTTGAACCTTTTATTTCATCTTGTGACGCATCTGATTTTGCTGTAGGATGTGTCCTAAGCCAAGTGCAAGATGGTGAGGAAAAACCCGTTGGGTATGCCTTTCGTCAACTGAATAAAGCAGAAACTAATTACAGTACTACAGAAAAGGAATTGCTTGCCCTTCTTTTTGGAATTAATTATTTTAGATGTTACCTTTATGGTCGCAAGTTTACAGTTCTTACCGATCACTCTGCTCTGCAGTGGTTATTGAATCTTAAGGACCCTAGCAGCAAACTTATGCGCCGGGCCATGAAATTGTCAGAATATGATTTTGAAGTTCGGCACAAGCCTGGTCGGTTGCATCAAAATGCTGATGCGTTAAGTAGAAAAGTGCGTGTTATTCAGTCAGATGAGGTATCAATTGAAGAGTTAAAAGAATCACAGCAGGTGGACGTTCAATGTCAAAGATACGCCACCTTGCCAGAATTTGAAGTAATAGACGACCTTTTGTATCGAAGAACTCCCCATGGAAATCGTTTGGTAATACCGGAATGCTTGCAGCAACGTATAATACGGCAATGCCATGATACAATCCAAGCATGTCACAGCGGAAAACGCGCTACGAACGCTCGAATTGCGACACGTTATTGGTGGCAATACCGACAACGTGACGCGGACAGGTATGTAAGATCTCGCCTGCCGTGTGCACATCGAGCACAAAATAGGCATCCGCGAGTGCCACTGCAAACACTTCCTCAGGCATCTTCACCCTTCGAAATTCTTGCTTTAGATTTCCAAGGTCCTTTTCCACAGTCGCAACAAGGTAACAAATACATTTTGTCTGTTATTGATCACTTTTCACGTTATCTAATTTTGGTTCCCCTCCCCGACATGACAGCTGAAACTGTGGCGAGAGAGTTTGTAAATCGTGTGATACTACCTTTTGGAAGTCCTGACGCCATTTTAACGGATCAAGGAACCAATTTCATGTCTGCTTTATTTGTACAAGTTTGTAAATTGCTAAGAATCAAAAAATGGCGTACAACTCCCTTCCATTCTAAAGCCAACGGTCGCGTTGAACGCGAACACCGTACAATTTGTAAAATGTTATCCTATTATGTTGCAAAAACGCACGCTGATTGGGACAGATATGTACCGTATATCTCTTCTGTATTCAACACCCGAATACACGAATCCACGTGGTATACCCCTTACGAAGCTGTGTTTGGACGGCCGATGAATTCGCCGTTCGAAATAGACAAACTACCTGTAGAAATAAAGGAAGTAAAAGGTTTAGCCCGCCGGCTAAAAGCGATCTGGTATAAGGTAAAGAGGAATAATATCAAAGCTACTAATAAACAGTTGCACAGGCAGAACAAAAATGCTGTTTTACCGACTTATCAAACAGGTGATTTAGTGTTACTACGAAACCCGGCAATCAAAAAGGGACGAACTAAAAGGTTCTCTCCCCGCTTTGAAGGCCCGTATCGGATTGTACGGTTGACCTCACCAGTCAATGCAGAACTGCAATTAACCGATCGTACGGTGATAGTGCACTTTGACCGCCTGCAACCTTACCGCGGTAGGCCTGTGTCACCACAACAGGTCGCAGCCCCCGATCCGCCTGTGTCACCTCCACCTCAAGTGGAACAAAGACGAAAGAAAAAACGGAGGAGATTACCTCCACAGAGTTGTAGATACCCTTTGCGGAATCAACACCCTTATGGGTTGAGGTCGCGTGATTAATCACGCCTAATTAGTGTTTTATGTTACGTTTTATTGCAGCTTAGTTTAAGTCATTTTCTCCAGGGACTTGGAAGCAAGACGTGCCTGGCCACCACGGAGTTCCCAGCCATTCTCAATTGTCAATTTGCAGTCATGTCATGTATTTTTGCTCATTTTCATATGTATGATTATGTTTCATGTTTTGCAAGCAATGCCACGCATTAGACGTCACGCAACTGACTTGCTTCAAATGCAACCATTACACTTGGTGTTGACAGTACCGCGGCAGCTAACTCCGAATAATATTCTTCAATGTCCTCTATTGCCATCTATTTGGCAAACCAGTACATGTGGAGTATTTTTACTCTGAGCTTTTCTTAATAGTTGTTACGTTGACGTCTAGTGTATTGTACTATACGTCGTAGTTCTGTACTTGCTGCAGCTAACCGTAAGTAATCGGAACAGATAAAGCCAGGACTTGAAATGCATACGCCTCGTACGCTTTGTTTACGGGACCAGCTGTTGGCGGGACAACACATCAGCTGTCGCCTCCCCTCCTCTCTTCAGCGCTATCCCATCCCCTCGCCAAGAACTGGCCAGGGGCCATCATTTTTTCTCAGCCAGTAACAGCGCTCCGCGCGATGACGTATCTTATCACCACGGGCGCTGCCGCCTCCAGCGTCTCAACACGCGGCGCGTCCGAGTAGTTACAAAACAAACCGCAAATTACTGCCCTATCCTCCGTGTATGACAGACTACAATGCATTTACCACCATTTTATATAACTAACAGCCCTTTTAAAAAACTCTTATGCTAGATAATTAGCAATTTCTAATTGGTCGTTATTTCTGGTACACGCTATGCGCGTGATACTTGTCGCTACAGTAGCGGCCGGCCTCTCGCGGCTACACGCCGTCTCACATGACCGCTGACGTGCCGCTGCCCACTCCGCACCTACGCGTGCGCTGCGCGCTCGCTAACAGCTCCAAGCTGGTTTCTTTCATGCAACAGGAAGACACGGCAAACAAAATTCATTCAAACATCCCAATAAATCTTAACATAAATATTAAGTAGATGTGATTCATTGTTTAAATTCTTTTCCTTGTTTTGTTTCACATTAGCTGGAAAAATCACACGAAGTTCTTAACGATTTACATTATTCTGCATACCTTAGTCTGCCAATCCTATAAGTGAAGTTTCACTACTGCTTTGATTCATTGTATAAGCTGCAAACTACAGCCTTAACCCTCTTACACATCGAACTATGAGGACATTTAACATTATCTTCCTTGGACAAGGCCAGATATGGGCAAACCAATGCAATGCCACGGATATTTCACGCTACTGATGTGGCATAAACGACGTCGTCCGGGCTGCCGTATATCGGTGGGCGATTGTTCCTTGGTTGCTACGCAGTTATTTTTGCCCTCCCCATTTATTTTACTGTACCGCGGTGGTCATTGTTCTATCCTGTTTTCCTGCTTCTGTCGATGACGAGGCCCCTACAACATGGTAGGTACCCTCTTCCGACAGTACCGGTCTTTTAATCTGACCACCCATTTACACCAAGATTTGCTCTCCCTTGTTGCAGTCTTGCCCCAAAATATCGGCCGATGATCCATTGTGAGATACGTACTTTGCCTCTAATTAGCCGGTGATGTAAGCGCTACGGGAACTGTGCCTAGTTGTCCTTTCAGTTCAATTCGTTATCGTCAGTTTTAAAACAAACACACACGCAGCCTAGCAGCCAGCCCCAGGTGGCCAGTGTTACATGTTAACGTTGAGCGTTCCGACTACTTACAGCGTTATTATTATACATCATTGTGTTTTTATTTTCCTGTCAATATTTGTCATTGTGTTTAATTATGTCATTATGCTAGCGCTAGTGATTTATAGTTCATGATTTTCATTTTATGTAGTGTTATGTACTGCGCGCACAAAAAGTGACGCTATTAATGCATGTATGCTATTCTAGCTTCAGAGCTATTTTTATTGCTTGAAAAGTCGACATTTTCCTAGTACAGCAGGTCGCTCATAACGCCGCTGATACTTTTATTACATGTATCGCAGGAAACCCATGTGCCTACACTAATTCTTATTAAGTCAGACGGACGCCCTTAGGCCCGCTGAACCACGGTATCGCAGACAGCTCCAATGCACTGCCTACCCCTCAATTATTAGACAGGTTGCCTTAGCATTGTCCGCAGGTTGCTCCATTGCCCTGCAAATTATATAATCATCAATCCAAGTCTGCAGATTGCACTAATGCACTGCTGAACTTATTAGTCGAGTCACTCGCAGGTAGCTCATACGCACCGCGAACTTGTACTTACACGTCACCGAATCCTAGGCTCCTCGGTTGACCACAAAACAATTCATACATCAATCACCGTGAGATAATTTGCGCTCATGCCACGCCTTTGGCACTCAACCACAAATGAACTGAGCCCCAGACGCTCTTTTATTACATTTTATACAACGCCACTTTCTTCTACATGGCAATTCCATTGCAAAATCATCGGATTCTGCCAAAGATTCAGATACCGTTGCCCAAATGGCAGCCTTTTTCGTTGCTGAACGGATTCGTTGCTTTTCACCATCTGACAGTGCAAACTGCACTTTTAAGAACAATGTTGTTATATACACACACTGTCGGATTCTACTGACGTAGTCCCTTATGCACTTCGTCAACCGACTAAAAAACAACATCCCCTGACGGATTTCGTATCCGATTCGGAAGTTTATGTTCGGGAAATATTCCCTTTATTTTATTTCTTGTCAATTATGATTACTTCAATTTCATGTTTTATTGTTATCAATTTATAGTTATGATTAATCTTAGTACACTTTATGGTTATACGTTATTTTTGTGTCATATTCGGTATTCCCTTTTAACTTTCATTGTTTCTCGACTGGAAGTATCTCTGATAGCACCTATTGGCCTTCAATTCGTATCGGTCATCAGCTACCATTAGTCACACATTTACACAACACTTCATACGCCCAATAACAACTTACAACACACTCACACTGTTCATATCCACACTACCTTGGTGTAACTTGTTGATGTTACCAGACCCCTATTGTCATATACTAAGTACATGAACAAGGCTTTTATCGTTTATGCCCTCCGCTCTTCGGAAGGGGAAAGAGAAGTACGTACATATGTACGTTATGTTCAGTAGCAGTTTGGAAGTACGTACGTAGGTACGTTATGTTCAGTAGCAGTTTCTTTTAATCAACAACGTAATCAATTTACCTGTTGAACACTTAAGTTGTCCTGTTAAAATGGAATCAAACGTCTTTGTGACATCAGCTATTCGTTTATTATTGCTTTGCAATAAACTGTTACTTTTAAGTTGCACTTACAATGACATAGCCTCGGACGCAGAGCCACTAGCGCTCTCCGACGCTGTTATCTGAGCTCAGCACTCTGCCGGCTCAACGCTGATAGAGCTGCGCTGCGCCGCCTCCACTGCTTCACGCCCAGCCTCTGTATTCACGAGCAACAGACTCGCTCTCGCTAACATTCATTTCCGACTTCAGTACAGTTAATCTCTCTATTGACCACTTCTGTAAGTAAAGATCCTATGATTATTGAGTTAACTTGAGTTGTCCTGCCCTCATTCGGGTTTTCTACAGCTGAAAAACCACTCAATATTGTTTCTGAAATTTATGAAGTACTTCACCTGTCTCGCCGTGTCGAGCCTTAGCGTGGTGGGTGCCCCGGCGTAGTGGCCAATGCGTGGGAGGTGCCTAGGCTGTGCAGGTTTACACCGCGATCACAAGATTCCTTCTCATTTTATTCATTTAAAAAAAAAACTTTCTTCGTACAAAATCTCAAATTAATTAACGACACTTGGCCTTCGTCCCATAGCAGGTTGAAAAATTTTTCCAGCGAGTTACGCTTAGACTGCACTGCGTAGTACTGCCTCCGCGTTCAGCATCTTTTTTGCTGACGCGTGATTGATCAGCGGATACGCAGTGTTGAATTGCCCCGTTGTCTTGCCGCCTTACTACCCCCACGGCTGCCAAGCTGTTGGTTGCCTGCCGTGATTCTACTTTGTGGCCTTCTTCATCAGTAAGCGTGACTGAACTGGTCCATCGTCGCTACTTGCCAGGTAATTATTGCTACAACGTTGTACCCCCTCTGTCATCTCTGAATTACTCATCAAGTAAGCCAGGAAATTTTTACTTGTAGGGTCACTAATACCTTCTCTCGCAGTCGACCGTTATCAACATTGGAAGCTGAAAGTAACCTCCGTTCAAATGGCTGTCAATTTATCATCCGCAATGGGAAGCATGTTAATCTCAATGGTTGTCGTCGTCGCCGTTAAGGCGCCTCCATTTCACGTCTACCCTCCCACATCTGGCGTGCTTTTTGGCCGTCGTCATAATCTGGTGCATACTCCACATTATGCTATTGTGTTAGCTGATGTCAACTTAACATTATTAGAAGAGGAAGACCGTGCTTTACATGATACAGCTCAGCAATTGTCAAAATATGAAACCTTCTTGACGCAGACGAGGGAACATGAGTTTCTCCGATCTTTGTGGGAAGTAACTAGAATTATTTCAACCCTTCGAAGTCAACTGAACAGTATTAGGGATGCAGTACCACGGCCTCGTTTCAAACGGGCCTGGTTGCCCGTTGGAGGTACATTATTAAAATCTGTCTTTGGGACTCCTGACGAAACAGACGCAAAACGCTGGGATCCGGACACACAGCAAGCGCTTTCGGAAACACAAGTCAATCTCGAAGTGTTGGTACATCAACAGGTGCGCCTGACACATCTTGAGAATAACCTGGTAGCCACAACTAGACAAATACAAGTTGTAGCCGACAGATTAACACGACACTATGATACACTTGAACAATCCTTTAACCAAGAGTGGACTCATCTTCGCTCGGGATTACGTAATCTAACAATCACATTGGACATTGTGAAGACCACGCAGATTCTTTTATTTAATATACACACAGCACAGTTACACGTGCACATGTTACACTCGGCCATTCAACTCGGACTGCAAGGAAAGCTCAGTCCACATCTGTTACCCTCAGAGCTCTTCTTGCACCTCCTACACAATGTGTCGTCGCAAATTCTGGCCCCTAAACAAATGCTTTATGCCGTGCGGGAAAGCAACCTCCCCTTTTACTATGCTGCGTTGGAGGTCCGACTTACCCGTAATTCGGACGGTATTCGGATGCGAATGAGGTTGCCAATCACGTGCGCAAATTGCGAATACGAATGCTATCAAATATACACTTTTCCAGTCTCTTGGGCCACCCTTCACCAGCATGTTGTTTGGCAGACTCAATAATTTTTAATAGTTAGTCGGGATCGACAAACCCACGCCACTCTCTCTCGCGCTGAACTATCCAGTTGCTTCCACACAACACATTACTTATACTCCACACTAACACTACTGAGTGCGAGATGTCACTGTTTTTAGCTGAAACTGCTACACCTCCATGTCCTCGTGTTCTAGTCTCACTTCGTCAACCAATAATTCAGCCTGTTGGCAACAGTTTTCTGTTCGCTGTTCCACAGACTGTCACCGCCACCCTGGTGTGCCACCGTTCAATGGCAGAGACTGAATCGTACCGGGTAACACTGAATAATAGTGGCCTAGTGTATAATAGTTCTTGATGTGACGTATACGCTGCTTCTATGAGGATTTCAGCTCAATTGCACTCCACCTTTCATGTCACCATTCCCACATCTACCTTATACCTTCCTGAACTCTCTTTTAAACTCCATCACCATGAGAAGCTAAAGAATTTACCGAATACCAATGATTCAGATTTACTCCAATCGACCAATCATCTCCTTACCCAGGAACACAACCAAGCTGCTCTTGACCGAGTGGCCTCGCATATTGCTGATTGGCACCAAACCAAGCGATTGACCACCGCTGTATTACCCAGCGCTGGTTCGGTAATCATCATTGTAATGATTCTGATTATAGTATCCTGGATTGTAAAAGAGGGTTTTGCAAATGTTTCACTTCCTTCCGAGAAGTAGTACCACCCCCACAACCTGAAGGTGAATATCACATCTGAAACTACCTGCCCAACTTGACTTGGTGCATGCGATCAGGCATGACCCCCCCCCTCCCCCTTAGAATTAAGTTGTAGTCTAGGTGTCAGGTCAATGAACTAATTTTGTAATGGATTTGTATTTCTATGTGAAGTCTATGGAATCACTATTTAACTGTCGAGTCTTAACCCTCTTGTAAGTCATTTTGTTTTCTCTTTAAATTTTTGTCATTTTGTAATGTTCTCATTCACCCACTTGGGCAATTACCATTGTAATCCTAGATTTAAGAACTCAAAGTAATATTACGGGAAAAAACCCCCTTGTGACTGTTAGGCCTGGGAGCATTCCCTCACCCCCACGAGGGTGGAGTGTTTCAGTGTGCTGTGCTCCGGTGCCCCTCACCATCGCCTGGGTACCCACCACCACTGATACCGCCGACACACACTCACAGCATGGCGCCGCCCCACTGCCGTCGCACCAACTTCACAAGTTTGTTATTCAAGAGCCTTCCTTCAGGCCCCTTTGTAACTTTTGCACACATTGATATTTATACTATGTTATGGATGTTAATTTCTGGGACCCTTCATAATGATCATATATTTTTTTAAATGGAATAATCAATTAGAATAAGCTCATTCATTTTCATCCAGAGAGCCTTCTTCGGAAGGGGAAAGGATGTGCAGGGAGGAGACCCCCCAAGAGGGATCATTGGCGACAAAATTTTATTAAATAAAATTTTCCATGCATAATGTTCGGCCATAGCCGGCTTAGGCATACCGTGGTGGAAGGTGCTGGCCGGAAGACCATGGTCGGCACATTCCTGCCACGTGCTCCTCGGTCAGACTCAAGTCCCACGGGTCGGTTGTGCTGACGGGGGTACGCTACTAGCAAGGCGCGTTGGCGGAATCAATCCTCCAATCAGAGACTAATCGTGTGATCACGTGGGGACGCGGCCGGGAGCGGCGAGGGCGGCTTGCAAACAGGTCCGCGCTCTCTTAGCTTCAGACCTCGGCCCCGAGTGGTCGCTCCTCTAGCCTCTGCCTCTCTGATGAGCAGACGGCAACCCCTCTTGGGGCTGCTCAGCACTACGTAGGCACCAATGAATCATCGTTACAGGAATAAACTGGGTCCATTCCACTTCATTACATTTCATTTTACAGCGCCCTCCGCTCCTGACCTCAATCCTGACGAACAGTATTTAGAAGTAAGTTCCCAAACGACAAATATGAAAATATATCCATTTTCTGTGCGTGGGAGGGGCCCCATCAAATCTGTTGCAGCTATTTGTTTTAATCTTTTAGGGATTATTGGAAACATAGGTGGCTTGGTTTGGGAAGTGACGTGTTTAGCCCTCATACATTTTTTGCATTTGACTAATACTGTTCTAATTCGTCTTTCCATATTAGGAAATTGGCTTGTTTGTTTTATTTTTAAAAAGCATTTCTTTGGTCCAAAGTGGCCATTACTTAAATGTGTATACCATATGTACTTATTAATTAGTTCATATGGGATATAAATTAACCATTCATTCGTTGTAACATTTCGTCTAAAATATAAAACATTGTTTTTACGAGATAGTGCTGTCGAATGTCTGGAAAATCCTTACTTCTCCACTTGTGTTTGATTCCTGGTATTTCGGGATCCTTGTCCTGTTCTTTGCCTACGTTTTTCAATGCTGTCGTAATGTAGTTTTCGAAAGGTACTTGTTTCATACAGTACATTGTAAACTGGTCTTCTGCTGCTTCCAAACCTATGTTATTGGATGCACCCTGTGGACATCGTGATAAAGCATCTGCTAATACATTCGCTGGTCCTGGTATGTGTGTAACAGTGAAGTCAAATTCTTGTAGTATTAACATCCATCTGGGTAACCTCCTATGAGTTAGTTTGGCGGATAACAGATATTCTAATGCTTTGTGGTCAGTGTATACTTTTGTTTTTCTTCCGAATAGGAAGTATCGAAAACGCTGGAAGCCCCATACAATGGCCAATGCTTCCTGCTCCGTGACTGAATAGTTTTTCTCGCTTTTTGTCAGTACCCGACTGGCAAATGCAATTGTTCTATATGATCTTAGCCCTGCCTGTTCGTATTCTTGGAATAAAACAACTCTTAAACCTGTTTTCGCGCTATCAGTGGCCATACAAAAATTTTGTGTTAGATCAGGATGTGCTAAAATTGGTGCTGTTGTTAGTGCGTTTTTCACTTTTAAAAATTCTTCATTGGCTTGTTGATCCCATACCCACGGCGTGTTTTTTCCAGTCAATGCACATAGGCGTGGTGTTGCGAGAGAGTCAATCCAAATAAATTTTTTATAGAATCCAGTGAGACGTAGAAATCCTCTGAGAGTTTTCTTATCATATGGAGTACAGAATTCTTTGATTGCCGTTAGTTTTTCTGGGTCGGGCATTACCCCTTTCTCGGAAATTATGTGTCCTAGAAATTTGACCTCTCGCCTTCCAAATTTGGATTTTGTTATATTTACTGTGACCCCATGCTCTTTCATGATCTGTAAAAACTGATTTAATGTGTCGTTGTGATGTTCCCAAGAGGGTTCTGCTATAATCACATCATCAACATAACAAGTAATTTTTTGTAAAATTTCAGGACTGAATATAGTATTAAATCCCCTAATAAACGCTGCTGATGATATGCTTAAACCAAATGGCAATCGTTTAAACTGGTAACCTCTACCCAATACGATAAATGCTGTAAATTTTCTACATTCTGGAGCCAATTCTATTTGCCAGAAACTACTCCGTAAATCAATTGATGAAAATATCTTAGCACCGTGGAAGTTTTGTATCAATTCCTCTAATTTTTCTGGGCGATCTGTCTCAGTGATTATGATTGTGTTGATCTGTCTGGAATCAAGCACTAACCTGATGCTCCCATCTCGTTTTTGTACAATATGGAGCGGGCTGTTATATGTGGAGGTGGCTGGTTCAATAATATCGTCATCTAACATTTTAGATATCTCCTGGAATACTTTATTCCTGTAGCTTAATGGGATTGTATAGGGTGGCACTCTAAACGGTTTCTGCTGTTTTACTTCAAACTTGTACTGAAAGTGTTTAATACTGCCAGTCTTAGGTAAAAATACCACTGCTTTATCTCGTAAAATACCCTCTAATTCTCTTTTACTGTGTTCCGAAATACCTTGAACTTCTTGCAGTTTTTCGTCGATTTCTTTATGGACTTCTAACATGAGTTGAGGCGATTCCCCCTTTTGTGCGTACCATTCTAATTCTTCATCCTCTTTATCTAGCGTCATTCTTAATTGTTTGCTTATAACCGGTATTTCTTCTAATTCTAGCTTTTGCTCAAAGAGAAGTGTGACATTCCCGAATGTTACGCTACCTTTCCCCATATCTATTATCTCTCGTCTCTCATTTAAGAAATCTGCACCTATATCAAATATACAGTTAGTTTAGGTATAATCACGAAGTTGGCTTCGATCTTTTGACTTTGACACGAAAGAGTTAACCTTATTTGTCTCGTAACTTCCGCAGCATTGTTTCTAATAGGACCTCTTACTTTAATCTTACGTGTTTTCAGAACTGGCAATTCCTCATTGGCATTACACTGCATGAATAAATTTTCTGAGATCGCAGTCAGTTCACTTCCGCTATCAATTACAATATTGACTGGGATATGCTTTACCATGGCCTTCACAATTGGTTGAATTTGAAAGGGTTGGTTCTGTTCTTCTTCTTCTTCTTGCATCAACGAATCCTCCACTCAATCATACATGAGTCTTTTTAGGAATTTCCCTTGTGAATTCGAACTTTCTGTAGGATAAGCTTCGACTGCTACTTCTCTCTCTTTTATTTCCTCTTCTCTATTTCTTCCTTCATTTACGCTTTCTTCAAAATCCTCTACTTTTTCCTCATCCTCGTCTATCTTCTCCTTCTTCGTCGCTACTTCCATATAATCGCATCTAAATGCTCTAATTATCGCTTCATAACTTCCTTCATTATATACGTTGGGTTGTGTGCCCACTCGTAACTTATTTTCAACTTCTGTCGACTGCGCATTATCCTCATCGAATTCGCTTTCCCTGGTTTCCATCTTAAAAAGCTCTGCAATACTCATTACTTCGTCCTTTCCTCCTACATTCGTTGTGCATGCCTCTGGTAATTGATCTTCCTCGTCAGTATTATCCCAATTAATTTCGTCCCAACACGATATTGTTATTTTCTTGTCTTCGTTTTCATCTGGTCCCTGCGAATTTGTTTCTTCCTTCTTCTCTTCTCGTGATAAGATTTTTACTTCTCTGTTCAAGGTGCTGCAATTGTCCTGGGTCGGTGCGTCATTCTCTTTGGCATGGGCGCTTAGCTGTCAAATCGAACGTTTATCGGGGTTTGGTGGTCTTACCTCCACCTCTTCTATCTTTATTCTCTTTTCTTGTTCAGCTTGTTGATAGTGGTTTCTTTGTTGATAATTTGTCGGTCTATTGGTTCTCCAGTACCCGTTCCGGTTGTCGTTATTCACTCTGTAATAGTTGTTGCCGTTCCTGGGTGAATTATAGTTATTGCCATATTCTCTTCTAAATCCATAACCGGTTCATTGTTGAAATCTATTGTCGTTTCTTGGTGCGAAGTTATCACATGGTTCGTAATAATTGTTTCTTCGTACTGTGTCTTGTGGATTCCACTGCTTTTTGCTTTCGTTTTCACGTGCGCTTCGTCTTTTTCTTGCATCATCTTCCGAAAATATGAACTCTAGTTCCCTTAGAATACCTTTAAATGCTTCGACGTCATTGCCTCCGCGACCTACTAATGATTGCTGGTATTTCAATGGTAGCTTCATCGCGCATAATTTAATCGACTCTCCGTCACTGTATGGTACATCTAAGCATTGATTTTTCTTTGCCATTAATTCGAAAAATTTCACGGGTCTCTTCTCTCCTGAATTTTCAAAATATGGGTTCTGTAATAATTCGTACTTCACTCTGTTCTGTGCTTCGCTGGACCAATATCGTGAGAGAAACTTCTTTCTGAAATCTTCGTATGATAGGCATGTCGCTGCAACATTCTGCATGGTTTCTGCGACTGTTCCTGACATGTGTGCACATATAAAGTCTAATTTGTGTGCTAGCGTCCAGTGTTCTGGTAATCCTACTCGGAATTGATCAATAAAAGTTCGTGGTTGTAATGAGCTTCCTTCTCGAAAGTGTTGGAATTTTCTGACTGTGAGGAAATGATCGTTGTCGTACTTCGTCATAGTTCCATACGAAATTCGCGATTCTTCGCCACTTTTGTTTCTGATCATTTCTCCCGTCGTTCTTTCCGGTTGTGGTAGATCCATTGGATATTGTCCACTGTAACTTTCGCCTACCCTTGCGTAGTATCGTTGGAGTGGTATGCAATAATTTTCTTCCATCGGTTGTGAACGTGTAGCTGAATGCCTTGCACTGTACTCTTCGCGACCTGGCTTTCCATTGGCAGGTATTGGTTCGGTATCTTGTCTGGCTAACCTTGCTGCTTCATTGCACGATCCAAACTGTCTTGAAACATATATTTGTGGTTCCGCATGTGTTTGTGATGACGTTTGTTCATCAAGAATTTCGAAACGTGTTTGTTGCAGTGCAGGCTGTCTGATTTCACGTATGTTACTTTCCGCCTGTGATTGGAATCGCAAATGCGTAATATCTTCGTTAATTGCTTGTTTTTCCGGTGCTGTTACAGATACGGATGTGGTAGCAGACTCTGTGCTTGTTCGATCCTGTTCACTACGCACTTCAATGGTTTGCAACCACTCTGTTCGCAATTTCTGAAATTGTCGCTTCGTTTGCGCTTCTATTTTGACTATGCGGTTGTCATATCTTTTCAGCGCT
Source organism: Schistocerca nitens (assembly GCF_023898315.1). NCBI lineage: Eukaryota > Metazoa > Arthropoda > Insecta > Orthoptera > Acrididae > Schistocerca > Schistocerca nitens. Next base: position 67,469,947 of record NC_064624.1, read on the forward strand.
GCTTTTGTGATACGTTTGCGCAACACACTGTTTTCAACAATTTCACGCGCTGTAGCTGCTGCTTGTCTAGTAATTTCGTTTATCTGTTTCTCTAGTTTCTTGACTTTTCCCTGGGTGTTGTTACGTAATGTTTTGATCTCGTCGTGAATGTCATTACGCAATGTTTGTACATCCGCTTGTACTTTGTCAACGCCTGTTATTAAGTTTCCTATCACTTCTCGAGATTCTTTTGCCTCGTCTTCAATACGACTTAGGTGTAACTGAATTTTTTTGTTTTGTTCTTTAATCTCACGCATTTGTCTCGTGGTTTCTGCATTCTAAATTTGAATTTGGTTCGCTATGTCTTTATTTTGCCTTGTCATGGTTTCCGTAATTTGTTGTAATAATTCTGCCAGATTGGTGGGTCCTATTGCGTTTTCTTCCGACGTCCTACGCTGTGTGTTTTCGCCCAAGTGTTGGTTCGCAACCGATTGCATTGAACTGTGCTGTGACACGTTTCTGCTCGCATTCCTTGTACTCTGTGGTGAGAGAGCTCTGATTACTTGTACTATGGGTTCTACGTATTCAAGACGCAAGTTAGAATCCTCATCGACTCTCTCTACTTTCCTGCTCCTCTGTCGTATGCTGACTTACGTTTTCTATGCCTTGACGTACATTATCCTCGTCATGGTGCGTTATATGTCCTATTTCTCGCTATACTGCATCGTCTGTTGTACTGTCCTCTATTCTCTGTCCATTTTCATGCTGGGTCTCTACCTCAATTCGGTCAAGGTCTCCATCTGCCATTGCTAATCTTTCCGAATCCCTTATTTTCTGTTTTAAAAGCAATTCACGCGCCCTACATCGAGTCAACATGCACTCATACGATCTCACGCGTTTCATAAACTTTTTGTTCATACGACTTGACACTTATTATACCCAAGACTGACAATCCATTCACTTACTTGTTGGGTAGGAACCAAATTGTGAACGATGTATCCGCTGTGCGTTGGACAGAAAACTTAATTCTAACAATTTTTAAAATTCATAACTTAATTATGCTATTGTCTCTGCTAGAATGTCTCACTATCTATCGCTGCAGCTACTGTTTTCAACTTTTTATGCCTTTCAAAAAAAATTTTTTTTATTACGAAAATTTCTTAACAGGATATTTTTCTGACCTAGTTAGGCGTGTGGTCGACCTTCAATCATGGTATTTTACCATCCTGGTAGGGTCGCCATTTTCTAACATTCTGTGTGCCGTCTGTTGTTCTATATCTTGTCTCCCTACCACTTTCGCGGAAACGCTCTGAGCGTTTTTTTTAGGGAATTGACTAATTTGAACCTGGGACCTGTTGCTGGTAAGGAGACGTCAGACCACACATGACATGTAGAGTTCAGAAGAGTTCAGTGAGACTAGCAATGATATAACCAAATACTTAATGATTTCAGCGTCAGCTCCACTGCACTCCCTGTAAAAGAATCTTAATACTAACTAAATTTAGTGGAAGGGGTTCAAGGCTTTCCTATTTTTAGTTAGCTGGTAAAATAACGTCGAAAAAGCAGTTAAGTTCACCATTGGAAATTTTATTTTACTCACAAAACATTGTTTATAAATTGCACTATTGATAAAAGGAAATGTTTTAATTCAGGATGGTAAAAACCAACTGTGTTCAACAAAAATGTGAACGAATATTCCCTGAATGGGTTTCCAGGTTCTACAATGGATCGAAGGATCGAAGACGGCAAGAGCTGACAACTGCGAGAATTATCGCACAATCAGCTTAACAGCGCATGCGTCCAAGAATAATATACAGAAGAATGGAAAAGAAAATTGAGGATGCGCTAGTTGACGATCAGTTTGGCTTTAGGAAAGTTAAAGGCACGAGAGAAGCAATTCTGACGTTGTGGTTAATAATGGAAGCAAGACTAAAGAAAAATCAAGACAAATTCATAGGATTTGTCGACCTGGAAAAAGCGTTTGACAATGTAAAATGGTGTAAGGTGTTGGAAATTCTGAAAAAAGTAGGGGCAGGCTATAGAGGGAGAGGGGTCGTATACAATGTGTACAACAGCCAAGAAGGAATTATAAGAATGGACGACCAAGATCTTTGTGCTCGTATTAAAGAGGGTGTAAGACAAGGATGTAGTATACTGTTCAGTCTGTACGTAGAGGAAGCAATGATGGAAATAAAAGAAAGCTTCAGGAGTGGAATTAATATTCAAGCTGAAAGGATATCAATGATACGATTCGCTGAGTGAAAGTGAAGAAGAATTAAATGATCTGCTGAACGGAATGAACAGTCTAATGAATACAATGGACTAAGAGTAAATCGAAGGAAGACGAAGGTAATGAGAAGTAGTAGAAATGAGAACAGCGAGAAACTTAACATCGGGATTGATGGTCACGAAGTGGATGAAGTTAAGGACTTCTGCTACCAAGACAGTAAAATAACCAATGACGGACGGAGCAAGGAGGACATCACAAGCAGACTAGCGACGGCAAAAAGGGCATTCCTCGCCAAGAGAATTCTACTAATATCAAATACTGGCCTTAATTTGAGGAAGAAATTTCTGAGGATGTACGTCTAGAGTACAGCATTGTATGGTCGTGAAACATGGACTGTGGGAAAACCGGAACAGAAGAGAATCGAAGCATTTGAGATGTGGCGCTATAGCCGAATGTTGAAAAGTTGGTGTGCTGACAAGGTGAGGAATGAGGAGGTTCTGCTCAGAATCGGAGAGGAAGGGAATATGTGGAAAACACTGATAAGGAGAAGGGACAGGTAGATAAGACATCTGTTAAGACATGAGGGAATGACTTCCACGGTACTAGAAGGAATAATGAATGTTGTGAAGAAAAAGATTCCGAGCTTTTCCGCTCTAATGTTTTAATCATATGTCATCTGAAGATGTGGCTTTAACGACACAAGACCGGTAGAGGTATAGTAATAAAGGACCAAAATACAACTGAAGCGATTGAAAGCGCCAGTTTAGCTTCTTTTTCAGATAAGAGGGAAGGTCATTTACATATATTAAGAAGGGGACCCATGGTCGAACCCTGTGGAACATCTAAAGTAATTTCACACCAGTAAGCCGAAGGGGGAAACTTCGAGATGAGAAACGTGTTCCATGTGGGGACAGCTTTAACTGAAGGTGTGTTCCAAGCAGACAGCGCTATTACGCATAGGTACACAAATGGCGCATTGAAGCGCTTGCAAATCTTTGCAGTCCTAAGGTGCCAATGTCGGAAGAAAGTCTGCCTTCGTAGCCAGGTGGTCGGCTTCTCTGCTATGCGGAGGCCTCGCGTTCAGTTCTACATTTTTTTTCTCGGTCGGAGAACTGGAATGGGACGCATTCAGCCTCGTGATGCCGGCTGAGGAACCACTCGGGTGGGAAGCGGTCATTCCGAGGGCGATAGAGAGAGGTCGCTGACCCCACGCCTCGACCTCACAAGAGTCGCGTTCGCGCCTCAATTTAGCGCCACCGACGACCTTCCGTAGGGCTAAATAGGCCGGCAGCCCTACCTACGTACGTGCTTTTGTCGTTTAGGCTAATGAGGAGCAAGTTATCTACATTACATGCCACATAACACATTCACATTCTGTAGGACGCATTCCTGGAAACGAAAACACATCGTGACGCGACGTACATCGCGTTCGCGTGTTAATTCAGTCCGGTAGGCGTCCTTCCGCGGTGCACAATAAGCCGCTAGCGTTATCCACACACGCGTGGCTTTAATTGTTTCCCTAAATCAGTAGCCAACAATGTACCTGCAGCGCTCCAGAGCACACGAGCTGTGTCGGCCGCGTCACCGCGTATGCGGTGGCTCCTTCGTGCCTGTCGAAAAGCTCAGTGAAATCGTCACAGTCGTGTCAGAAACAGCCAATTGCATCACTGCTGCTACATATTGCCTCTACCCGCACTACATCTGAAGCGAGTTACGTCTTCCGTCTCGGAAGTAGCACCCTCTGCTGAAGGTTCTCCAGTTACTCTTCCATCAGTCAGCAAGTAACTACGTCTTCACGCTTATCTCCGTGGCTCGCTGTTCATACACTGATGGAAAAAAAATCACACCACTAACAAGGAGTTGTGCGACACAAACGAAACACAGTAGGCGTGTTTCTACATCCAGAAGATAACGTCTATCCGAATTTCGCGCCAGTCGCATGAGAGTGGCGCTAGTCTGAGGATGCAGCTCGGATTTGGTTCAAATACACGCTGCAACGGTCGTGAGCGTCAGCCATGTTTGAGATAGCAAGTGGTGAGTTGACGCTACTCAAGACTGCCTTTAACCCTAGAACGGTCGGCCGAAAAATAACTTCAAGAACGGTCAGGCTGGATCTGTACGACGCAATAAATGAAACGCTTACAGCAACTAACAAAGAGTATATTTACATCAAATGACGAATTTTTATTTTGTTCAGGTAGTACTAAATGCTATAGTAATATTATTTTAACTTTTTAATCATACAATAATTGTAAAAAGCCTGAAAAACATACTCCTTAGCAGTACTAAATGTGAGTAAAGTGGAAATATAAGTAATAAAATTTGATTGAAGTACGAATATAAGTTGTAGAACTAAGGGGTAAAAATGATGAATTTTCATTATACAGGGTCACAATTATTGAACGACGTGAAATGAAATCGTCATAACTTCTGACCGGTTTGCGTCAGGACAGTCAAACTGCACCGATGGCCGCGGGGCATGCTGTATGGTTTCGTTTGGTTATGAAGGCTACTCTCATTTGGATCGCTTCGTCAGCAGGCGAAACTGTCGCATTTGGGGGACTGAGAAGCCGCATTTCGCGATCGAGAAGTCTCTTCACCGTTTTAATATTTTTGTGGGATCTAAAATTTAAATGCCTCTCTCACACCGGCCTGATTCAGCTTCACTGATCAGGATAGTAAAAAAACATGCGTATATTAAGGGAATTTTCATTCAAAAAGCAGGCTTATCACATTCACACAGAAATAAACAATATCATAACTAAAATAACAATATGATAACTACACATCAATCAGATATATACTCTCCTTTGTTGTCATACTTTCAACAAGCCGTTCAGTCCTTTGACGGCAGAAATCATTGGGGCTCCACTTGAAGGAATTGTCCAGCCAAAACTTTACTTCCACGACATTATTGAACGAAACACATCGCATTGTATTCGAGAGGCATCGGAACATACGGAATACGAAGACGTCAAGTCAGGAGAATATGATGTAGCTGCACTTACCAGCCGAGCATCTGAAATGCATCCCTGGTCATGTCGGCGATTTGAGGGCGAGCATTGTCGTATTGGAGATGAACCCCACGTCACCGATGAAATCGTTTTCGCTGGGTAGTAGTTCCATTTCTTGGACGTAAAGTTCCGCATTCACTGTTCGCTTCTGATCAAGAGATTTGTAGAGGATCGTGCCTTCCCAGCGTCACCACATGCATAACATCATTTTACATAGGTGAGGACCTTGTTTGCTTACGGTTTCGTCCATTTGTCAGGGCTGAACCATTCTTTGTGCTCTTTCATACTGACGTAAAGGCACCATTTTTCGTCGCCGGTAACAATTAGGTAGATGAATCGCTGCTTGTGTCCACGAGTTGACGAGTGAGGGGCATGGAAACTGTCGTTGAGGAGGGGGAGATTACAGGTGGGCGTCCCGTCGACAACGAGGTCATTGCAGACGGAGCGCAAGCTCAGATTAGGGTGGGTTAGGAAGAAAAATTGACCGCGCCCGGCATTTGCCCGGAGTGACTGCGACTGTGTTACAAACCGTCGATTTTTGTCGTTGTCAGTCAAAGCATACGGAACCCAACTTTTGAATGTTTCTCGTCAAGTTAAGGTGGCGCTTTCGTTACTGTAAGAACACGCCATTATCTCTGCCAGTTCTGTCGTCGTTTGAAGTGCATCTTCGTGAATGAGTTCAGTTGCTTCTCAGTGAATAGAATGGGATGTCCACCGCGATTCGTGTCTTTGAGATCGAAATTGCCTTCTCTGAAACGCTTAAACCAATTACGAGGTGACTTAAGACATATCGCTTCCTCACCACACACACACACACACACACACACACACACACACACTCTCTCTCTCTCTCTCTCTCTCTCTCTCTCACCCTCTCTCTCTCTCTTCATGAAAGTTGCTTGCATGGACTTGGCACCTCCATTAAACATAAGAAGCACATGGTGTCAATAACCCTCTTTTTTGTACATTTGTCACTCGTTTAGATGACCTCAAAAGAACAAAAAGTGTACCAGCATAAAAGAACTGAACACACTTTTGCAGAACACATAATTCTCTTTCGAATAATTCCATGCAAAAGTTTTGTGCCATGCGTCGAAACCTTCTGCTAAGTTTGGTATTTTTCGACTTTGTGCCTCTCTGGTGGAATCACTGGTTGTGTATAATATGTTCGCCAGAGAGCTTTGTGGTGGGAATGTGGTCGGCGAGGTGGCGTGGCTGCAGCAGCGGAGGAGTCTCGAGGTAGCAGCGGCACGAGGCGTGTAGCGAGCTGTGCCGGGAGGGGTCCGAGTAAAGTGTTGGAAAATGGCTTGGCCGCGTGATAGCGCGGCCTGGTTGTAGCTGAGAGCCGTTGTCGGGGAAACTGTAATTTGGAAAGGAACTTCCCTTGTGCATGCACAATAGTGGCGTTGCTCAAAGGAGATCTGCATTTGCAGCAGCGGTGTGAAGTCCACACAGCCGCCACTGTACTGTCGCTGCAGCCTGGTTGCTATGACACACGAGTACTGGAAGGCTCCACGTGAAGCTGAGTGACGTCGTGTTTCAGTATTTGCCCATCTGTGTGTTTCAGTTGTTCGTCATGCAAAACTGTAATTGAGTCTGCTCTTGTGGGGCCCCATTAGTTCGACTATTTAGTGACTTGTCTTTTGTTTGTTTTAACTGTTCGTGTTGCAAGGTTGTCATCGAGTTTGCCCTGAAGTGGCTCATTATTCGTATGCATGTGTGGCAACAGTGGTAACCGATTTATCTTTCAATTCTTATCACGCCAATTTAACGTTGTGTGTAATATATTGGCTGGAAGTGTGCGCGAGATTGGCTTGTAAAATAAAATAAGATGGCAAGATTACGGCTCTGTAAACCCACAGATGTAGCAGCGGATGAATTCTAATGATGCAGATTTGTTCTTGAGTTAATTACCTTTGTAAGTGAATAATTGATGCATCTTAATTGGGCAGTCGTGTGAAGAAGTTTGCACCTAAACTTGTTTGAAATTGTGTGGTACTTCTGTACAGTAAATGAACAAACTGTGGAGTCGTGTATAAAATTTGTTATCAGGAGGTCCCGCTATAATTTGTTGTCTATTTCAAGTGCTTTGGTTAAATTGGAGTTATCTGAACAGTGGTTTTAAGTTTGTTATTGTAAATTTGTTTAAAGGTTACTACATGCATCTACAAACAGCCTCGGACGTTTTAAAGTTTCTACCACAAATAGTTATCGAGCTTGAGTTGAAACTTTTAATTGGTATTGTAATTGCCTTGGTCTCAAAGACAGAGTTTTTTTAAAAACTGTTGAGTAAGAATTGTTGTTAATAAATTTGTTTTAAAGGACATCTGAATTCATGTTATCCCAGCACGTCACCACTCCTTCACTACTCCTACTGCACCAGTTTACACTTTAAGAAAATACCGTGGCTTATGGGCCAACCTTAACTTTTTACTGAATGCTGGTACGGGAATTATTTCCTTTTGTATCTTAAACATCGCAAATATTTTATATTACCTCAGTGGTTCAAGCATAGGGGATCTTAGGATTGTAGTAGGTAGGGAATGTGGAGGCAAGTGCCCCACCGCCTGGGTGGTGAAAACGCGTGAAAAGCACCAGAAAATGGGGGGGGGGGGATGAGAATGGTGCATGGAGAGAACACGTCAACAGCAGGACAGCGACTCGTCTGCGTCCGAGCACTGGAGAATCTGCATACTACCTGCAGCGGGCAGAGAAGTTAAATTACTTGCTACTTATATCAAGTCAGTATCGGAGTGAAATCATGTACATATGCTGCAATGTCGCATCTTATGGAATGCTCTAAAATGCTTCAAGTCGCCACAAAGATAATTTATGGAGCAATGGCAAGAACATCCAGGGTTGTGTAACATTCTCCGGTGCCGTCGCCAAACCAGTCTGTCTCTGCAACGCCTCCAGGCAAAGTCATGACTTGTTGGAACAGTACCAGTGTACGAAGCAGTGGAAGTTAAATAATGTATGTTATCCATACATATTTTACCTACACTGCCTTTGTTAGGTTCTTGCTTCATGAAAGTTTCCGAATAATACTAAAAGTGAAAGTCCCCATGTGAACAGTTAATTCACATCAATGGCTACACATAAAATATTTGGGTAAATTTGCTTGCTTTTGCTTAAATAAGTGTCACGAATTGTGTTTCATCTGTACTATGTTTCAGTATGAAAATTCATACTCAAAGTGTTGTGTTACTTGACACTGTGAGATAACACCATTTATCTTCGGCGACTGAGCACTGTTACGGAGTCAAACGTGGGCATGATAAACCAAGATGAGCGATTCAGAATCACTAATTCATCAGCATGGTGAATGCATTTTACAAGTCCATCTCAGAATCTGCCAAGAAGTCCGGACCCCTGAGCGATCCCGCAGAAAGGAGAGTAAGTCTGGGCGAGCTCCTTCACAGCATGCCGCTCCCTGCACCAAGCATCCACTCTCAGACAGCACTGCATTAGAATTTTCCAACGTCGGGATTTCTCTGTGTACCACAGCATCATCTGAGAAAAGCCTCATTCAACTGCTCACGTTATCTGCCACATGATACACACACACACACACACACACACACACATATATATATATATATATATATATATATATATATATATATATATATATATATTATTTGTGTTATGCCCTTGAAGAGGGCATGTAGACTAAGCTTCATGTCCATTTGCCTATTGTTTTCTCTTTACGTTCTGACCAAACATCGTGCATGCGTGAGCTGTGTTTCTGCTTGCTTTTTTCGTTCCACTTTAGGTCCTGTGTTCTCTTCAGTTTCTCTTTTTCCATGTTCGCCCAGTGTTCCTTCATCCTCTGGCTGTGCTCTTGTCGCCTCTGATCAGTCCATTGTATTTGTTTGTTGTCTGGTGTCTCTTGTAGTTTGTTTCTTCTGATAAGGTTCCTAAGGATTATTTTGTTTTGTATTGTTTCCTGTCTAATGTTGAGTTGTTCCATGTCATTTCTTACTCCATTCATCACCGCATGGGATTAGCCGAGCAGTCTAGGGCGCTGCGGTCATGGACTGTGCGGCTGGTCCCGGCAGAGGTTCGAGTCCTCCCTCGGGCATGGGTGTGTGTGTTTGTCCTCAGGATAATTTAGGTTAAGTACTGTGTAAGCTTAGGGACTGATGACTTTAGCAGTTAAGTCCTATAAGATTTCACACAGATACGAACATTTTTGAACTCCATTCATCCATTTGTTGTTTTCCCTTGTGCTAACCCAGTCCAAGAGCTGCCTCGCTATCCTATGTGGTGCCATTCTGGTGAGGTGTCCATAAAACTGTATTCTTCGTTTCTTGATGTGGTCTGTTATTCTCTCTGTCTGTTCGTATAGATCTTCAGCTGGCCTCTTTATCCATACTCCGTCTTCTTGCATCGCCCTGAATATTTTCCTGAGTATCTTTTATTCCATTTTCTCCATCTGTTTGATTCGTGTCTGTCCTTGTACCACTGTCGTCTCGGCTACGTCTTATGCTTCTGGTAGCACCACCATCTCACAGTGTCGTACCTTGGCCTTACTTGAGATACCTTTCTTATTGTAGTGATTCCAAGTCAGTTTGTAGGATTTCTCTAGTTTCGCTCTTCTCCCTTCATTAGATACTTTAATTCTTCCTGTAATCTGTATTGTTTCTGCTGGTACTTGAAATGTTCTGTTCTGTGTATTGTCCCATATTTTCTGTGTAGTGATGTGTGTTTTTGGGTGTTCATGAACTGTGTTTTTTGGTATGATATCTGTAGTCCGGTCTTGGTTGCGATGTCATGTAGATCCTATATGGCTGTTGTTGTTACTGTTCGTCGTACTGTTACGATGGCTAAATGGTCTGCGAATGCTAGGCACTCGACTCTTACTTTTCCCAACAGGACTCCTTTCTGTGTCTTTTTCCCATTCCTTCACTATTTTGTTCAGTACTACGCTGAACAGCAATGGCGAGAGGCCCTCGCCCTGCCTGACACCTGATTTCGAATTATTCTGAGAGCTCTCCACAGAACTTCACTTTATTTATATGTCGGGTTTATTAGTGTTTGCCTAATTATGGTTAGTGTCTTCCTATCTACTCTGTATTCTTTCAGGATTTTAAAGAGGGTTTCTCTGTGTATTGAGTCATACGCCTTCTTGAATTCGACGAAGGTGATGGTTATGTTCTGTTTCTATTACAGTGTCATCTTAAGGATCCATAACTGTTCATTGCCGACCTGTTCTTACTAAACCCAGCCTGGTATTCGCCAATGAGGTGGGCCGTTTGCTTCTGTAATCTATTTAGCAGTGTTTTTCAAAGTATCTTATATGTGACAGGTAACAGTGGGTTCGACTTATCGCCTTTCTCGTGTAGAGGGTGTATCAGTGCTGTGCGCCTTGCTTTCGGTATCTCTTTTGTTTCCCATATTTGTTTCGTGTTGTTGAGTATGTGTTCTGTGAGGTCCGAGCCTTGTAGTTTCCAGAATTCCGCGATGAGTGGTTCAAATGGCTCTGAGCACTATGCGACTTAACTTCTGAGGTCATCAGTCCCCTAGAACTTTGAACTACTTAAACCTAACTAACCTAAGGACATCACACACATCCATGCCCGAGGCAGGATTCCAACCTCCGACCGTAGCGGTCTCGCGGTTCCAGACTGTAGCGCCTAGAACCGCTCTGCCACACCGGCCGGCGTGTCCCTGTTGCCATGCGACGTACGTCATTGCTTGTTTACAGGTAACATCAACTGTTCGAGGGATCACTACGACCATTGTAAGCAGATGGGTTACTACGTTGAGTTAACCAGACTTGGCTAGTGCAATGGTAGTGTACACAGAGATGGCAGATACCCGTTTGATGTATGGGTTAGCTGACAGCAATGGCGCTCGTTCCCAGGGTATATACCAGGAGAGACTTCCAGGACGAAGGTGCCCCGACGGATAAACGTTTGAAGCCTCACTGGCCCTCGTCTTAGGGACCATGGGGCATTTAAGCCTGATACTCACGGCACTGGGAGGCGTCCTAGAAGGACGAGGACACCGCAACGCGAGGCGGCTGTTCTTCACGCAGTTGACGACGACCCTAGCATCAGTACAAGTCGTGTAGCTGCAACACTGAATGATGTCCGCTTGACCCTGGCGAGCGTTACACGAGGACCAGCTGTCATTATACCGTTTACAGCCTGTGCAGGCACTACACGGGGGCTCTTCTGTAAATGGTTTATTCAATACTGTGTCAGTCATAATTTTAGTACAACTGTTGAAGTGTGACACGCTGAATAATGAAACATCGGAGAGAATTGCAAAGCTTTGTCCAGACACTTTAAGACAACTGTAACTTCTATTAGATAAGCTGATCTCTTTTTGTGGAGGCAATGCCAATCGCAAATTCGTAGGGCTCCATCGAAGCTGCCAGCGGAATGTGTTTCGCCAAATTAAAGAAGAACTGGGAAAAATGTTGATGAAACTGGATGACCCGCCCGTATCCTGCACAGCACTACATCCAGTGCTGCTGGAGTCTTAACTGTCGACATTGAAACAATCGTCATGAAAATATTTAATTATTTTTCAATATACACGGTAAGAACAGGGAAGCTGAAAGACTTATACGTCGATGCCAATCATCAGACTCTGTCATTCAGAAACAAGATGGATGCCGTTAATATCCGCAGCTGAGAGGATTCTTAAGCTTCGGATTTCATTAAAACATTTTTTGACGCCGAGGACAGGCCACCTAAAATAATTTCAGATTTTTCCGCAGCCTGATCAGCGAAATTTACTTCCTGTTCCTGCAATCAAATTTGGCTCTATTTGAAAAAAAATGGACAATAGCCTCGATAACTATAATGAGAAGCATATTAATCGACACTGAAAGGTGTCTGAATTAAAGAAATTTGATGAAACAATGGGTTCAAATGGCTCTGAGCACTATGGGACTTAACTTCTATGGTCATCAGTCCCCTAGAACTTAGAACTACTTAAACCTAACTAACCTAACGACATCACACAACACCCAGTCATCACGAGGCAGGGAAAATCCCTGACCCCGCCGGGAATCGAACCCGGGAACCCGGGCGTGGGAAGCGAGAACGCTGCCGCACGACCACGAGCTGCGGACAAGACACAATGGGCTCCTATACCATAGCATTTGATTATTTAGAGAGGGGGGCTATTTCTTTTAATAAATATGAATGACATATCTCATTGGATGAAGTTGTCTGAAACCCCAGATTGGGTGTCGATTGAAAACATTATTATATACCTGACTAAAAATTATGTGATGGTTTCAGGTGACAGTTGTTTTGAGAATATATGTATCTGAAGAGCATTTTGGGACTTACGAGGACGATGGAAAACTTTCTAGCCCGAGATAGATACCGTAATGTCTCGCACAAACACCGCCAACTACTTTGTGGGTATACAAGTCAAACTTCGCGTCTCCAACTTCCTTATTTTCGCCTCTGGGATGCGTTGTATACCGTAGTGTAAGCAAAATGGCGAATTTCGAGAGAATCAAGAACCGTGCTATGATTTGATATCTTCATTTGAAGGGAATGACGCCCAAGCAAATTGCAGAGGACATGCGGAATACATTTAAGGACAGTACTTCGTCTTATGCAACAGTGAAAAACTGGGTGTCCGACTTCAAACGTGGGAGAACGAGTGTGGAAGATGCGCCAAGGATCGGAAGGCCGGCCACCGCTGCCACTGATGAAACAACGCGTGCAGTTCACGATACGATTTTGCAGGATCGTCGAACAACATTGCAGCACGTTGAAACCGCATTTGGTATCTCCCACTGGCGTGCTCATGACAGTGTTGTGGGTAGTTTGGGAGTGCAGGAAGTTTCATGTCCGTGGGTCCCCAAAGACTGGAATGCAGATCAGAGACGGGAGCGTGTGCAGTGTTGTGAAGGAAGCGTCCGCCAATTTGTAGCGGATCAACACGGCTGCCTTGCAAGGTATGTGACAATGGACGAAACGGGGTTCACCACTTTGATCCTGAGACAAAACAACAATCACAACAATGGAAACATCCTTCATCCCCTACCCCGGGTGCAAAAATCTGCCGGTAAGGTGATCGCATCGGTCTTCTGGGATGCAGAAGGGATAATTATGGTAAATTACTTGAAAAAGGGCGTAACTATAAATGCATCATACTATTGCTCTCTCCTTCGCAGTTTGAGAGAAAAGGTAAAAAAAAAGCGCGGAAAATTGACGGGCCGAGTTCATTTGCATCAGGACAACCCACCGGCGCTCAAAGCCCACGCAACGCTGGAAACTCTGCGTGACTGCAGGTCCAAATTCCCGAATGAGATTTTCACTCTGCAGCGGAGTGTGCGCTGATATGAAACTTCCTGGCAGATTAAAACTGTGTGCCCGACCGAGACTCGAACTCGGGACATTTGCCTTTCGCGGGCAAGTGCAAGTGCAAGTCCCGAGTTTGAGTCTCGGTCGGGCACACAGTTTTTATCTGCCAGGAAGTTTCATATCAGCGCACACTCCGCTGCAGAGTGTAAATCTCATTCTGGAAACATCCCCCAGGCTGTGGCTAAGCCATGTCTCCGCAATATCCTTTCTTTCAGGAGTGCTAGTTCTGCAAGGTTCGCAGGAGAGCTTCTGTAAAGTTTGGAAGGTAGGAGACGAGATACTGGCAAAAGTAAAGCTGTGAGTACCGGGCGTGAGTCGTGCTTCGGTAGTCCAGATGGTAGAGCACTTGCGCGCGAAAGGCAAAGGTCCCGAGTTCGAGTCTGGGTCGGGCACACTGATTTAATCTGCCAGGAAGTTTCAGGTCCAAATTGTTACATTATCCGCCATATTCTCCAGATTTGGCTCCGTCAGATTTTTTCCTTTCCCAAACCTAAAAAAAGACCACAAAGGACCACGATTTGACAATGGTGGTGCAGTGATCTACGAGTATGATGTGAGCGCTTGGTTGCACTCGAAATCGAAGACATTATATTTGAATGATTTGCAGGTGCAATTTGAGCGTGCCCGCAAGTGTATTTGTGTACACGGGTATTATATTGAAAAATAATTTGGCAATATGAAATTTCTGCCATTCTTTAGTTGTTAGGCTAGGGGCTTTTCGATCCCCCCTCGTAAGCGCGACTCGGAAGAATAGAAATCTAAACACTCCCTGGAAGAAAGGTGGATTTACTTCCTTAAGGAAACCAAAAATCCTCAACGCAAATACCAACTGCTGAAGTCATGCTAGTATTTGTTTTTTGTTCCCGCACACAACGCCACGTGGGAAGAGCGTTTTCGCTGATGGCGGCCCCGTGGACTGACGAAAGAAATCAAGTGCTGCCAGAGACTGTGGAATCAATCTGACAGTACCAACTTAACTACAAGCTGACTTATTTCATAAACACATTTTATGAGCACGTAAAAGGGAAAAAAGACTTGTTGAAAAAGGTGAAATCTTCCTAAAAATGTGGAGTACCATCTACTTCTGTCGCAACAAGTTCCGTGTAATTGTGGTCTAAATAGAAAGTAATTATATTTAGTAAATTTTTACTTCATTTCTACACCTCCATCTCAGAGTGTCCCAGCGATGCCCAAATATCGCAACCATACATATACCACAATACAGGGTCCATATTTCTCGCGTTATGTGCGATGCGTTAAAAACTCCCGTGTGGCCTTAGAATTAAACCGGCCCTAAACAAGATTCAAGCACAGTTTATCAGAATCCTGGAAAAAATCGGATGCTCGTCATCTGACACAAAACAGTATGCGTTGAAAAGGCACGTTATATCGTACTAGCGATGCGGCAAGGCCTCGCACGGGTGGCGTTAAGTGCCGGCGGCCAGTCAAAGTAACTGGCGTGGTGTGTTTTGTCTGGGGCCACGAACAAAATTCAGAGAACAACTTTGGTTAAGTGAATACGACCACGTTCATGTAACTTACGCGATGTAAGCAGCGCACGCCAGGAAAGCTGTCTGGAGACACGAATGTTGTGTGTTGCGTACTGAACTGGCGTCTGACGACAGTGGTGGGAGCCAGTTCTAATGTAAGTAACATGTTTACAGCCAGTGTGAATACTGTATGTGAAACATGGGTGAATGTGTCTGTGAGCGGTAAGTAAGAAAACACACGCACGATGTAAATGCTTAGCTGGTGTTTGTGGGGCTCATTACGCACTTCGATGCGTTGCTGAGACTCATTGACACAATTCCTTGTCGCGGACTCTTTACGGCAGACGTCTTCGCCGTGCCACGCTTTAGAATCGTGCCGACATCTTGGTCTCATTCAAAGAAGCAGAAAGCTGAAAGTTATATGGTGCGTTGCTGGAAGAACGTACTGTCTGTAAACAAAGCGAAATTGACACAGTCCTTTTTTGGAAAACGTTTTAGTGATGCATAAAAAATTAAAACACCGCGTATTTCGAATACCCATGTTTTTATCGCTAGGGAATTTTTTTCAAACGGTTGCAGGGCCACTATTGGTTAAAAATATTCGATTGTTTCAATGTGTGAGTCTCACGTCGCAACCTCACGATGAAGTCGTTAGCTTTTCGTTAAGTGGTCGCATCTATTACCATACTTAAAAGGTTGAGAAACTCACTGTCCACTGTTTGAAGAATTTACGGTGAATTAAGAGGGCGATTTGCGAATGGTAATTTCAGGGAAGCAGTAACTGGCAGTCCGGAATTGTGGTCATACTTCAAAACGCGTCATTCAACTGTCTACGGAAGTATTTCCAAGCCTTGTGTATCCTCTCAGAAGAAATTTCTGAACTCCAGTCAAGAAGATCGTGCCGATGTCTTTATGATCTTTAAAAGGCCCAAATCTCTTTCTCTTCAGTGGAGAATCCCTTACTAGTCTTCCATATAATTTGAAAGTGTCCAAACAAATAACATATTTCGCTTCATCGCGCAGTGAATACCGTTCACAACCACGTTTGACTCAAGGAAGGCTAGAAGCCTAAAGCTGAGTCATTTTCTGCGCTGCTGTGAAAATTTCTGTGTGTATACGAAATGAAATTGCATCCTATGCTGCGTCTTATTGTATGCATGATTAACCGAGAAGCACAAGGTTTTGGACTCCGCGTGTTTCTTCGCGAGACTGTTGATCTAGAACGAGGCGACGTGACGTCCCTAACCAGTCACCAAACCGTGGAAAGATGATCTCGGGTTTCTCTCTATACACTGAAGCGCCACAGAAACTGGCATAGGCATGCATATTCAAGAACAGATGTATGTAAACAGGCAGAATACGGCGCTGCGGTCGGGAAAGCCTATACAAGGCAACAAGTTGTGGCGCAGTTGTCAGATCGGTTACTGCTGCTACTATGACAGGTCCGTGGGACACAGCATCTCCGAGATAGCGATGAAGTGGGGACTTTCCTGTACGATCATTCCATCAGTGTACCGTGAATATCAAGAACCCGGTCAAACATCAAATCTCCGACATCGCTGCGGCCGGAAAAAAATCATGCAAGAACAGGACCAACGATGACTGAACAGAATCGTTCGAAGCGACAGAAGTGCAACCCTTCAGCAACTTGCTGCCGATTTCAATGCTGGGCCATCAACAAATGTCAACGTACGAACCATTCAACGAAACATCAAAGATATGGCCTTTCGGAACCGATGGCCCACTCATGTACCCCCCTATGACTGCACGACACAAAGCTTTACACGTCGCCTGGGCCCGTCAACACCGGCGTTGCACAGTTGACGACTTGAAACGTGTTGCCTGGTCGGACGAGTCTCGTTTCAAATTGTATGGAGCGGATGGACGTGAACGGGTGTGGAGACAACCTCATGAATCCATGGATCTTTTATTGTATGATTGTAAGCGGAACAAACACTGCTAGCAGTTACTTCTGTAAAATATCTGGGAGTGCAATGATCATATGAAATTAATTGTTGGAAAGGCGGGTGTCAAGTTGAGATTCATTGGGAGAGTCCTTAGAAAATGTAGTCCATCAACAAGGGAGGTGGCTTACAAAACACTCGTTCGACCTATACTTGAGTATTGCTCATCAGTGTGGGATCCGTACCAGGTCGGGTTGACAGAGGAGATAGAGAAGATCCAAAGAAGAGCGGCGCGTTTCGTCACAGGGTTATTTGGTAGCGTGACAGCGTTACGGAGATGTTTAGCAAACTCAAGTGGCAGACTCTGCAAGAGAGGCGCTCTGCATCGCGGTGTAGCTTGCTGTCCAGGTTTCGAGAGGGTGCGTATCTGGATGAGGTATCTAATATATTGCTTCCCCCTACTTATACCTACCGAGGAGATCACGAATGTAAAATTAGAGATATTCGAGCTTGCACGGAGGCTTTCCGACAGTCGTTCTTCCCGCGAATCGTACGCGACTGGAACAGGAAAAGGAGGTAATGACGGTGGCACGTAAAATGCCCTCCGCCACACACCGTTGGGTGGCTTGCGGAGTATAAATGTATATGTCAGCAGGCAACTCTTCCAGCTGGTGGAAGTTCTGTAATGGCGTGGGGCGTGTGTAGTTGGAGTGATGTGGGACCCCTCATACGTCTAGAGACGATTCTGACAGGTCACACGTACGTAAGCATTCTGTCTGATCACCTGCATCCATTCATGTACGTTGTGGTGCCCAGCGGAGTTAGGCAGTTCCAGCAGGACAATGCGACACACCGCACGTTCAGAATTGCCACAGAGCGGCTCCAGGAACACTCTTCCGAGTTTAAACACTTCCGCTGGCAACCAAACTCCCCAGACATGAACATTATTGAGCATAACTGGGATACCGTGCAACGTGCTGTTCAGAAGAGATCTCCTCCCCCTTGTACTCCTACGGATTTATGGACAGCTCTGCAGGATCCATGGTGTCAGTTCCCCCCCAGCACTACTTCAGACGATAGTCGAGTCCACGCCACGTCGTGTAGTGGCTCTTCTGCTGCTCGTGGGGGCCCTTCACGATATTAGGGAGGTGTACTAGTTTCTTTTGTTCTTCAGTGCATTACTGAATAATATGAGTATAGTTCCTAACCGTAGCGATCAGTTTAATTTATAATCACCAGAGAGAGAGAG
Organism: Schistocerca nitens; assembly: GCF_023898315.1. Lineage (NCBI taxonomy): Eukaryota > Metazoa > Arthropoda > Insecta > Orthoptera > Acrididae > Schistocerca > Schistocerca nitens. The sequence continues at coordinate 67,488,155 of NC_064624.1, forward strand.
AGAGAGAGAGAGAAAGAGTGAGCAACACATCATTTACATGGTGGGGAAGTGGACTTAGTAACGCACCAACCACTGTGTTACGTAAAAGGTGTAGGCATGTTAGTAACAAATACCTGAAATACTCTTTTATCAACCACCATCCGTCAATATTACTTAGGATCTGTACCTGACGAAATGAAGCCGGACAGAATCACTGATCAGAGACGAATGGCCCGGTCATTCACAATAATTTGTTGCTGGTAATAAGCGCAAGACACGTTAAAGTGATCGACATCTAGTCCCAGGGCCAGGATTTTCGGAGAGGAGTAACAAATCAGTGAGTGAACGCAATGCACTCTCCGGCATTACGTCTCTTCACAACCATCTGCCGACTTGGCTATTTCAGCCAAAGCGATTTGAAACTGAATTTATTAGTACACAAGGACGTAAATACGTACACTACGAAAACTTATGATAAGAATTATAACACGGGCTTGTTTAATTCTGTGAACAAAAGAAGCTAACATTTGTTCACTTACAATATGCGTCTGCTGAGGGAGAAGACATAGATATATTGTTAGAAAAGGACAAGTGAAAACCATTTTAAATACGTGTTATGTTTCAGACAGAGCCTGATTTTATATCGCTGACTTTCTTTTGCGAATTCTTTTAGATTATTTAATTCTTGAGTTACAGAGATTTCGAAAAACTTACGTTTTCCAAGAAAATGAAGCCCACATACGCGCGAGACACTGGTTCCTACTGAATGTTACAAGAAAAATGAGGCTTTAGCATGAAGTAATACTTCATCGTTCCTACGGAGGCCTGAGGCTATTCTACAAGATGTATAGGCTTCAAGGCTCTGACCAAAACAAGTAGGGGAGCTTCAAATGGTTCTGAGCACTATGGGACTTAACTTCTAAGGTCATCAGTCCCCTAGAACTTAGAACTACTTAAACCTACCTAACCTAAGAACCTCACACAACACCCAGTCATCATGAGGCAGAGAAAATTCCTGACCCCGCCGGGAATCGAACCCGGGAACCCGGGCGTGGGAAGCGAGAAAGCTACCGCACGACCACGAGCTGTGGACGATCTTATATAATACCGAGCAGCCATGATGCCTTCAGACATGTAGGCAATGGTAGTTGCATTGAGAAAAATTTGACTGAATATAATGGAAAACAGACCCGATGTTTTCAGATAGTGGGGCAACGGCAAATGAATTTAGAAAATTGTACAGAATACAAAGCAAAGCTGAAATTTGTTAAAAAACATCATAGTCGCCGTTGACTGTATGAAATATTTATTATTACGATTGCAATTTCGGCCTTAGGGCCATTTTCAAGTCACACTGCAAAAGTTACATCCCGTCAGAATATGAGACTGTATGACATGAGTACGTGTCGTCGTAAAAATGTACCCTTTTGAGTGCGTGAGTCCCACAAGATCTGATGAGTACGACACTTATTACATCGTAAAATGTTGTTAAATATGTGCTGTATTGTCAATGTTACCACCGTTCTAATAATCTATCACAAATAAAAGCTCAGGTGCACTGACAGCATATGGAACTAAGGCTGTTGGCGCGAAAAAAAAAAAAAAAAACATTGACCATACAGTACATATTCAACCACATTTTACGATGTAATAAGTGTCGTACTCATCGGTCTTGTGGGACTCTCACAGTCAAAAAGCTCCATTTTAACAACAACACGTACTCAAGTCGGATAGTCTCATATTCTGACAGAATGTAACTTTTGCAGTGTTGCTTGAAAATGGTCCTAAGGCCGAAATTGCAATCGTAGTAATAAATATTTCGTACAGTCAACGGCGACTATGATGTCTTTTAAGAAATATTATATGACTGTGCATCCCAACCATGAGCGGATCCTGTACGATTTCATTCCGTTCCCCACCTCCTCCTTTTCCTTGAAAGGATACGGATCCTGTACACCTCCCGCAAACTCGATCCTCCTCACCCACTTGTCTCGCCCATCCTCTCCCACCCCCGCCCGCTGCTGCGCCTGTATTCCCACGTCCCGCCCGGTCTCCATCTCTCCACCCTCGTTAACCTCTCCCAAGCTGGCTTCCACCAGCTCCCCCTCCCTGATGATGTCCTCCTCCCCTCCATCCACCCCTCCTACCAACTTTGATCCTCCTCCCCCACTTCCTGTGTCTTTTCCTTTTGGCACCCTCCCTCCCTTCTCTCTCCTTTCCCCCCCCTTTCTCCACCCCTCTTCCCCGGGCTTCCCCTCCCCCTTCCTCCCTCCCCCCTATTTCCCCTGCCCGTGGCATCTGCTCTCCCCGCTCCCTCTCCCACCCCCCCTCCTCCTCTCTTGGCGGGTCTCCGGGCTTGTACATGATCAGTGAACATTCGCGCCCCGGAGATCGACGCCTTGTGTTTTTGTGTGTGCCGTCGTTTGTGCTTAAGTGGTTCAGTGTTATTCGATTTGTGCACCTACGTTCGCGTGTGACACTTTTCGTCTATGTGTGTGTCCAAGTGTCTGAACAAATTTTATCTTGGACTCTACGCCCGTGAATGGCTCTATATATTTTAAAAAGTGTTTGGCTCCGTTTATATGTCCACCGTATTTTTTCTCTAATTGTCTTCATTTGTATCTTTTGTGTTTCTCTGAGGCCAAAGAGCGGCGTAGTATGCTGCTGCTGGCCTGCCTGTAAACAGGTTTAAAATAACAATAAAGAAAAAAAAAACAACCATGAGAAGTTAATCAAAGTAGACATGTTGTCTCCAGATGTACAAGCGACGGCAGATGGCTTTAGAAATCTGTTACTGTATAACTGCGAAGAGCAGACTCATTGTCATCAGCGAGGGTAGGGTTGCTGTCCATTCTGATACATTGGGACTGTCACTGTTACGGACCTTGTTGTTCTGACATCCCGACAAGACCCAGTTTTGCCCAATTTTGCAAAATACCGTTACGAGCTTGGCTCAAGTACTGAAATAACGCCATCTGTTTGTACAACATGCAAATTCAGCCTCAGTTAGTTTTATTTATGTCAACAAGTTTGTGTTGACAAGGATGTCTGACACACAGGTGGCGTTGTATGTTGAATGTCCTGTATGGACGATGCCAGCACATTGTAGGCCTAGTGCCATCGTTCGAGAAAATACCAGACTTCCCTACTAGTTTTTTTTTGTGTCGTGTGTTGTCCCAACTGTACCTGCCTTTGGCGGTCTCTACTTGTTTCTGTGTAGTTAGGAAAGGGTAAGTTTTTCACAACTTTATTTTAAAAACATTCAGAAGGAACTGGGCTCTCACTTTGGGTCCTTTGTTTTTCTGTAATTTTGTCCTTTCTTCTACATCTACATCTACATCTACATTTATACACCGCAAGCCACCCAACGGTGTGTGGCGGAGGGCACTTTACGTGCCACTGTCATTACCTCCTTTTCCTGTTCCAGTCACGTATGGTTCGCGGGAAGAACGACTGTCTGAAAGCCTCCGTCCGCGCTCTAATCTCTCTAATTTTACATTCGTGATCTCCTCATCCAGAAACGCACCCTCTCGAAACCTGGCGAGCAAGCTACACCGCGATGCAGAGCGCCTCTCTTGCAGAGTCTGCCACTTGAGTTTATTAAACATCTCCGTAACGCCATCACGGTTACCAAATAACCCTATGACGAAACGCGCCGCTCTTCTCTGGATCTTCTCTATCTCCTCCATCAAGCCGATATGGTACGGATCCCACACTGATGAGCAATACTCAAGTATAGGTCGAACGAGTGTTTTGTAAGCCACCTCCTTTGTTGATGGACTACATTTTTCTTGTTGGAGTCCAAATTTTAGTTTTATCATATTTTATTTTCCAAAGGAGTTTTGGTGCTTGATTTGACTGGGCAGCCGACTCCGTCTTTTTTTCACCCCGAAATGATAAACTGCGGTGTGCACGCCATTGTTTCACGAAACCTCACTGATGAGCGCTTCAGACAGCAGTTGCGGGGCGACAGCAAGTTCCGTCTTTACGTCAGCCATGAGTCTCTGTGCAGCTCTGTCCGTCTCCGGCAGCTGCTCTACACGTTCACGTGACGTAAACTCGGTAATTTTGCGACTTCCTGTTCTGGACGATTCCTTGAGCCTGCGTAGCCAGGTCGATGAAGCCTGGAAATTAGCAACGTTGATGTCAGAATTAAGTCGGAGGGCCCAGTCTTGTAGGTCCCCGTCGGCGACGGCGCACAGCCTCCCACGAGCAGTTCTTAATCTTTCGAACAATTTTTATTCGGATAGTTTCCTATTTCCATTTCGCTCATATTTCTTACTTCATGTAATTCATTCTCCCATTTGCACAGTTCATGCTCCGATTCTACGAAACGAAAACTCCTCTGCACACTGCGTAACTTCAATGGTTTTTTTCCCCTCCTTCGTTTAACCAATATTTCACCGCCTTTTCTTTGTCGGTGATTGTTGCCGTACGTGTTCTTTTTTTTTTTTTTTAAGAAGGTTTTGTTCTTCAGAACTGTTACTGTGGTGTCACCGCCAGACACCACACTTGCTAGGTGGTAGCTTAAATCGGCCGCGGTCCATTAGTACATGTCGGACCCGCGTGTCGCCACTGTCAGGATCGCAGACCGAGCGCCACCACACGGCAGGTCTCGAGAGCCTTACTAGCACTCGCCCCAGTTGTACGGACGACGTCGCTAGCGATGCACACTGTCGAAGCCTCGCTCATTTGCAGAGCAGATAGTTAGAATAGCCTTCCGCTAAGTTAATGGCTATGACCTAGCAAGGCGCCATTTGTAACATTGCATGTATCTTAAGAGTCTCACTTGTATCGTCAAGAGCAATGTACCACAAGGATGGATTAAAAGGTAAGTATTATAGCAGCTACGTACTTTTCTTGCTACCATTCATTACGTATCCTGTTTCAGACTTCACGCCATCCTTCGTGCGCTTATAGCGTGCATTTCGGCCCCCTCAAAACACTGTGTCGGCACCACTTGTCGACACAACAAGTGGCGACGAGGATCAAAAAGGATCTGGTTCTTTATACTTGCTTTGCCCTAATTTACTTGTGTCATGGCTTCGCCACATTCTCCAGATGTACTGTCCGAATTTTATCGCTTGCAGAATCAGCAGACGCAGGCGTTATTGGATGCCCTTGGACAGCTCGTCCAGGGTCAGCGTGCAATGCACGCCGATGCGGCCGCCGCCGCTTCATCGCTACCACAGCCACAACATGCTGTTGCCCCCCGTTTCGTCCGTTTCAAGCGGACGAGGAAACATGGACGGAGTGGTCACGACAATTTGGATTCCATCTCGCCGCCTACAGAATTCAAGGTAATGAGCGGCAGCCGTTTTTGCTTTCGTGTGTAGGTGTGTCCACCTACCGTGTGATAGTGAAATTGTTTCCCCGACGCGACGTAGCAACTCTGTCCTACGAAGAAATTTTGTCAGCGTTAGATGCCTATTTCAAAGACACAGTCAATGCCGTTGCAAAAAGGTATACGTTCTTTCGTACAAAACGTACGGCCGGTCAGACTAATAGGGAGTGGGTTGCAACATTGCAAGGACTTACTAGGGATTGTGCTTTTGAGTGTGAATGTGGACTCCCTTATTCAGATACTATGGTGCGTGATGCAATAGCACAGAACGTTTCTGATGTTCGTATACGGGAACAGATTTTGAAACTAGTAAATCCCTCCCTTCAACAAGTGATAGACATATTGGATAGGCAAGACACACTTGACTTTGCTCAGGAATCATTTGAAACTTCGCCAGCCGTGTGTCACATTAACCGGCCCACCGGGCGCGCTGCGCGGAACGTTAAACAGCCCTCGCGCACGTCCGCGCAGCTGCGGCCTAGCTCTCAAACACGTGTGCCGCGTAAGCATGCCAATGCAGTTCTGAAATCATGCCCGCGGTGTGCAACTAGACATTCGCGTGACAATTGCCCGTCACGCCTAGCTATTTGCTTTTACTGTCATAAGAAAGGACATGTTCAAAGTGTTTGCCAGAAAAAGCTTAGATCAGACAATCACAACCATTCCAGGCCCTTTGCTTCGTGCTGGAATCGAACCAAGGACAATCAGGCTCGTGGACCTTCGCCCATGGACATTCATGTCGTTAATTCCACCCCGTCCTGTGCCACTTTCTCTAACAGTGACTGTGTTCGTCCCACAAAAAGTGTGCGTCGACGTCGCCGGAAATCTCGTCCGGTCGCAAGTGCTTCTGTACCAGTCTCAGTTCAAATTGCGCGAGAAAGTCGCTCTTGTCGTCGGCAGGACAATAAACTTTTTGTAGACTTTGAAGGCAAAGTGATCCCATTCCAGCTCGATACCGGAGCTGCAGTTTCATTGATCAATCACGACACGTACAAACAACTGGGCGCACCTCCGTTGCGTGCCGCAAATGTTACGTTACATAGTTATTCCGGACAGCTTATCTCTGTGTTAGGACAGTGCAGTCTTCTTGCAACGTACAAGGGACAAACGAAACTTGTGTCATTTTACGTTCTTCGTTCTTCTTCTGCTGTAAACTTGTTTGGTTTAGATTTATTTCAATAGTTTAACTTGTCTATAGTCAATCAGGTCCTATCAGTGAATCAGACTGTGCCTTCAGACAGTGTTTCTCGTCTGTGTGAAGAATTTGCAGACATTTTTGCACCGGGCCTTGGTTGCGCTAAGAATTATGTAGCACATTTGGAACTGAAAGTAAACGCGCAACCGAAATTTTTCAGAGTGCGCAATGTTCCCCACGCATTGCGTGATGAGGTCGCAAGATTATTACCCGATTTAGAATCACAAGGTGTAATTGAACGTGTACAGGCTTCTCTCTGGGCCTCACCCTTAGTAATTTTGCAAAAACCTTCCGGAAAACTGAGACTTTGCGTGGACTTCAAGGCAACTGTGAATCCACAACTTGTGACTGCTACTTTTCCTTTGCCCCGCCCGGAATATCTTTTTGACAAACTGTGCCCGGGAACATATTTTTCGAAATTGGACCTAGCAGATGCGTACTTGCAAATACCTGTGGACGAAGACTCCCAGCGCGTCTTGGTGGTTAACACGCATCTTGGTTTGTACCGCTTCAAAAGACTGCCATTCGGGTGTGCATCCGCCCCTGTACTGTTTCAGCAATATTTACAAACTGTTTGTGCGTCGGTCCCTACTGCAGCAAACTATCTGGACGATATTGTGATCTCCGGAAGGACGGCAGACGAACATTTGGCCAACCTACGAACATTATTTCAGGTCTTGCGACAACATGGTCTTCGCTTGCGGAAGGACAAATGTGTGTTTTTTGCTCGTGACTTACCATATTTGGGACATGTCATCAATGCCCAAAGCATACATCCGAGTCCAGAGCACCTCCGTGCCATACAGGAGTTGCCTTCGCCACAGAATGTGAAGCAGCTACAAAGTGTACTGGGAAAAATTAACTATTATCATAAATTTGTGCCGCGCGCTTCTTCCATTTCAGCTCCGCTTCATCGCTTACGCCGTAAAGGTGTTCCGTTTGTCTGGACGACGGAATGCGAACGCACCTTTCGCCAGTTGAAATCGGCGTTGCCGTCAATTACTTGCCTTACGCCATTCGATCCCCAGAAACCCCTTTTGTTGATGGTAGATGCATCGGATTTAGGGATCGGTGCTGTGCTTGCGCACAAAGATGGTTCGCATGATCGCCCTATTGCCTTTGCGTCCAAATTGCTCTCGTCAGCGCAAAGAAATTATTCACAGATCGAGACAGAAGCTTTGGCTCTCGTATTTGGTGTTACTAAGTTCCATGATTTCTTGTATGGTCGTCACTTTACCATCATCACAGACCACAAACCTTTGACATCGCTTTTTCATCCGAACAAGCCTGTACCTCCACGTACAGTGCAGAAATTCATTCGCTGGTCTATTTTCCTCTCGCAGTACCACTACGATATCTTGTATCGGTCTACTGCTAAGCACGGAAACGCTGATGCGTTGTCCCGTTTGAATGTTGCTGAGGATAAAGCATTCGATTCTTCCGAACTTGCTTGCATGTTGATTGATTCGGAAGCTGATGACGTGGTCGAATCGTTTCCGATTGATTTTCGTCGTGTAGCTACAGCCACTGCTGCTGACCCTGTCCTTGCTACCGTTTTGCGTTTTGTTGCTACGCAATGGCCCTTGTCAAAGTCACGGATCGAGAGACTTTTTGTACGACGTGGTGTTTTGTTGTTGCGTTCTGTTAATGATCAGTCCAGAGTCGTGGTCCCACGTTCGTTACAGTCCTCTGTCTTACGGCTTCTTCACCAAGGATATTGGGGTATAGTGCGCACGAAACAACTTGCTCGTCAGCACTGTACTTGGTTCGGAATCGATGCTGCGATTACGAATATGTGCTCTTCTTGCATGGCGTGTGCCGAACAAAAATCCGCACCGCCGCGGAAATTCTTTGCGTGGCCGAAAGCCACTTCCCCTTGGCAACACTTGCACATAGATTTTGCTGGTCCATTCTGGAATGCTCGTTGGTTGGTTGTGGTGGATTCCTTCAGTCATTTTCCTTTTGTTGTCCGGATGTCTTCCACGATGTCATCTGCCACCATCCAAGCGTTATCCGCTATCTTTTGCATTGAAGGTCTTCCACAGACTATCGTTTCCGACAATGGCCCACAATTCACGTCTGCAGAATTTCAGTCATTCTGCAAGGCCAATGGTATTCAACATCTGACATCCGCGCCGTTTTCGCCTCAGTCAAACGGTGCCGCTGAACGATTGGTCCGGACTTTCAAGTCACAGATGTTGAAAGAGTCGCATTCTCGGGAGGACGCGTTATTGCTCTTTTTGTCCTCGTATTGCTCTCAGCCCCGCGATGGTCGCTCGCCGGCTGAGTTGCTCCATGGTCGTCCTCATCGAACCTTGATGTCTTTGCTGCATCCGCCGCATCAGGTTCCAGTGCAGCGGCAGCCTCCTGCTTTTGCTCCTGGCGACGTTGTATTCTATCGCAACTATTGCGGTTCATGGCGTTGGCTCGCAGGGCGCATTCTTCGCTGCCTCGGCCGCGCGATGTATTTGGTTTTGGGGGCCGCTGGTGAGGTGCGTCGGCATCTCAATCAGCTGCACCTCTGTCGTTGCCTGGGTTCTGCCGCTCCCCGTCTGCTTTCAGCGATGGTGCCGTCCGGACAGCGCCCTGCAGACCCATCTACTGGCTCGCCTCATCCCCAGGTGTTACCGACGCTGCCTTCCATTTTCCCTCATGGCGACGCGCCGCCGCCGCCTGTTCTCCCGCCGGCGCCGCCCGCAGTGGACGCGTCGCTGCCACCGCATGGCGCCTCCCTGGGTCACGCGCCGCCCATCGCTTCACGTGACCAGCCGTCCTCCGCCATGGAACTCTTGCCCGCTCCGGACCAGAAGTCGTCTTCACCCGTCGGGTGCCCCAACCACATGGAGGTCGACCCTTCGGCCCCTCCTGTCTGTCTACGGGCGCATACTCCGCATGTTGACGTGCACCCTGGACTAGGTTTTCAGGCGTTTCCTAGCTCCCCTCGGACCAAATGGCCGGGTGTGGGTGGCACAGCCTCGCTTGTTGTTAGGCTCCCCACCTCATCGCATACGTCAACATGGGGTCCGCCCCACGGCGGACGGAAGCCTTATACCACGACCGTTCGCCGATTTGCGGGGGAGGAATGTGGTGTCACAGCCAGACACCACACTTGCTAGGTGGTAGCTTAAACCGTCCGCGGTACATTAGTACATGTCAGACCCGCGTGTCGCCACTGTGTGATCCTAGACCGAGCGCCACCACACGGCAGGTCTCGAGAGACTGACCAGCACTCGCCCCAGTTGTGCGACGACGTTGCTAGCGACTACACTGACGAAGCCTTTTCTCTCATTTGCCGAGAGACAGATAGAATAGCCTTCAGCTAAGTTAATGCTACGACCCAGCAAGGCGCCAATTGTAACATTGTATGTACCTCAAGATAGAGTCTCACTTGTATCATCAAGAATGCTGTATACCAAAGGACAATGAAAATGTTAAGTGTTCTAGTAGCTACGATCTTTTCTTTATCACATTCATAACTTATCCTGTTCTAGACTTCACGCCAGACGGTGTGAGTTGACGCGTGCCCTTTCGGCTACTTCACTGTGGACTGGCTGCCTTGTCAGCCAACTACAGTTTTATTTAAATTTTTCAGCACTGCTCGATATCTCCCAGATGTAAAATACCACTACTTTGTGGTACATAAAATTTTTTATTTGAACTTTTTCAGAACTGCTCAATAAATCCCAGAGGCAAAATACCACTACTTTGTGGTACATACAATGATTTATTTAAACTTTTTCAGCACTGCACGACATCTCCCAGATGCAAAATTCCACTGCTTTGTGGTACATACAATGTTTTATTTATACTTATTCAGCACTGTTCGATATCTCCCAGACACAAAATACCACTACTTCGTGGTACATACAATGATTTATTTCAACATTTTCAGCACTGCTCAATATCTCTTAGATGGAAAAAACCACTACTTTGTGGTACATACAATGTTATATTAAAACTTTTTCAGCACTGCTCGATACCTCCCAGATGCAAAATACCACTACTTTGTGGTACACACAATGTTTTATTTAAACTTTTTCGGAACTGCTCGATATCTCCCAGATGCAAAATACCACTACTTCGTAGTACATACAATGATTTATTTAAACTTTTTCAGCACTGCACGATATCGCCCAGATGCAAGATACCACTACTTTGTGGTACATACAATGTTTTATTTTACTTTTTCAGCACTGCTCGATATCTCCCAGATGCAAATTACCACTACTTCGTTGTACATACAATGATTTATTTAAACATTTTCAGCACTGCTCGATATCTCCCAGATGCAAAATACCACAACTTCGAGGTACATACAATGAGTTATTTAAACTTTTTCAGCACAGCTCAATAACTGCTAGATGCAAAATACCACTACTTTGTGGTACATACAATGTTTTATTTTAACATTTTCAGCACTGCTCAATATCTCTTAGATGCAAAATACCACTACTTCATGGTACATACAATGTTTTATTTAAACTTTTTCAGCACCTCTCGATATCTCCCAGATGCAAAATACCACTACTTTGTGGTAAACACAATGTTTTAATTAAACTTTTTCAGCACTGCTCGATATCTCCCAGATGCAAAATACCACTGCTTCATGGTACATACAATGATTTATTAAAACTTCTTCAGCACTGCTCGATATCTCCAAGATGCAAAATACCACGACTATGTGGTACATACGATGTTTTATTTAAACTTTTTCAGCACTGCTCGATATCTCCCAGATGCAAAATACCACTGCTTCGTGGTGCATACATTGTTTTATTTAAACTTTTTCAGCACTGCTCGATATCTCCCAGAGCGCAAAATACCACTACTTCGTGGTACATACAATGATTTCTTTAAACTTTTTCAACACCGCATGACATCTCCCAGATGCAAAATAACACTGCTTTCTGGATTCATGCAATGTTTTATTTAAACTTTTTCAGCACTGTTCGATGTCTCCCAGATGCAAAATACCACTACTTCGTGGAACATACAATGATTTATTTAAACTTTTTCAGCACTGCTTGATATGTCCCAGATACAAAATACCACTACTTCATGGTAGATACAATGTTTTATTTAAACTTGTTCAGCACAGCTCGATTTCTCCCAGATGCAAAATACCACTACATCGTAGTACATACAATGCATTATTTAAACTTGTTCAGCACAGCTCGATATCTCCCAGATGCAAAATACCACTACTTCGTGGTACATACAATGACTCATTTGAACTTTTTCAGCACTGCTCGATTCCCCCAGATGCAAAATACCACTACGTCGTGGTACATTCAATGTTTTATTTAAACTTTTTCAGCACTGCTTGATATCTCCCAGATGCAAAATACCACTACTTGGTAGTACATACAATGATTTATTTAAACATTTTCAGCACTGCTCGATATCTCCCAGATGCAAAAAACCACTACTTTGTGGTACATACAATGATTTACTTAAGCTTTTTCAGCAATGCAAGATATCTCCCAGATACAAAATACCACCACTTTGTGATACATCCAATGATTTATTTAAACATTTTCAGCACTGCTTGATATCCCCCAGATGCAAAATACCTCTACTTTGTGGTACATACTATGTTTTATTTAAACTTTTTCAGCACTGCTCGATATCTCCCAGATGCAAAATACCACTACTTAGTGGTACATACAATGATTTATTTAAACTTGTTCAGCAGTGCTCGATATCTCCCAGATGCAAAATATCACTACTTCTAGGTACATACAATGAATTATTTAAACTTTTTCTGCACTGCTCGATATCTCCCAGATGCAAAATACCACTACTTTGTAGTACATACAATGATTTATTTAAACTGTTTCAGCACTGCTTGATATCTCCAGGTGCAAAATACCACTACTTTGTGGTACATTAGTGATTTATCTAAACTTTTTCAGCACTGCTCGATATCTCCCAAATGCAAAATACCCCTACATTGTGGCACATACAATGTTTTATTTAAACTTTTTCAGCACTGCTCGATACCTCCCAGATGCAAAACACCACTACTTTGTGGTACATATACTGATTTATTAAAACTTTTCAGCACTGCTCGATATCTCCCAAATGCAAAATACCACTACTTTGTGGTACATACAACGTTTTATTTAATCTTTCTCAGCAGTGCTTGATATCTCCCAGATGCTAAATACCTGTACTTTGTGGTACATACAATGTTCTATTTAAACTTTTTCAGCACTGCTCGATATCTCCCAGATGCAAAATACCACTACTTTGTGGAACATACAATGATTTATTTAAACTTGTTCAGCACCGCTCGATATCTCCCAGAAGCAAAATACCACTACTTCGTGGTACATACAATGTATTATTTAAACTTGTTCAGCACAGCTCGATATCTCCCAGATGCAAAATACCACTACTTTGTGGTACATACAATGACTTATTTGAACTTTTTCAGCACTGCTCGATATCCCCCAGATGCAAAATACCACGACTTCGTGGTACATTCAATGTTTTATTTAAACTTTTTCAGCACTGCTCGATATCTCCCAGATGCATAATACCACTACTTTGTGGTACATACAATGATTTATTTAAACATTTTCAGCACTGCTCGATATCTCTCAGATGCAAAAAACCACTACTTTGTGGTACATACAATGATTTACTTAAACTTTTTCAGCACTGCTCGATATCTCCCAGATGCAAAATAACACTACTTTGTGGTACACACAATGTTATATTTAAACTTTTTTAGCACATCTCGATATCTCCCAGATGCAAAATACCACTACTTAGTGGTACATACAATGATTTATTTAAACTTTTTCTGCACTGCTCGATATCTCCCAGAAGCAAAATAACACTACTTCGTGGTACATACAATAACTTATTTAAACTTTTTCAGCACTGCTCAAAATCTCCCAGATGCAAAGTACCACTACTTAGTGGTACATACAATGATTTATTTAAACTTTTTCAGCAGTGCTCGATATCTCCCAGATGCTAAATACCAGAAGTTTGTGGTACATACAATGTTCTATTGAAACATTTTCAGAACTGCTCGATACCTGCCACATGCAAAATACCACTAATTTGTGGTACATACAATGTTTTATTTTAACTTTTTCAGCACTGCTCGATATCTCCCTCACGCAAAATACCACTACCTTGTGGTACATACAATGCTTTATTTAAACTGTTTCAGCACTGCTCGATATCTCCCAAATGCAAAATACCACTACTTCGTGGTACATACAATGATTTATTTAAACTTTTTCAGCAGTGCTCGATATCTCCCAGATGCAAAATTCCACTACTTTGTGGTACATACAATGATTTATTTAAACTTTTTCAGCACTGCTCGATATCTCCCAGATGCAAAATACCACTACTTTGTGGTACATACAATGATTTATTTACATTTTTCAGCACTGCACGACATCTCCCAGATGCAAAATTCCACTGCTTTGTGGTACATACAATGTCTTATTTAAACTTATTCAGCACTGCTCGATATCTCCCAGATACAAAATACCACTACTTCGTGGTACATACAATGATTTATGTCGACATTTTCAGCACTGCTCGATATCTCCCAGATGCAAAAAACCACTACTTTGTGGTACATACTGTGATTTACTTAAACTTTTTCAGCACTGCTCGATATCTCCCAGATGCAAAATAACACTACTTTGTGGTACATACAATGTTTTATTTAAAGTTTTTTAGCACTTCTCGATATCTCCCAGATGCAAAATACCACTACTTAGTGGTACATACAATGATTTATTTAAACTTTTTCTGCACTGCTCGATAACTCCGAGATGCAAAATAACACTACTTCGTGGTACATACAATAACTAATTTAAACTTTTTCAGCACTGCTCGAAATCTCCCAGATGCAATGTACCACTACTTTGTGGTACATACAATGATTTATTTAAAGTTTTTCAGCACTGCTCAATATCTATCAGATGCAAAATACCACTACTTTGTGGTACATACAATGATTTATTTAAACTTTTTCAGCACTTCTCGATATCTCCCAGATCCAAAATACAACTACATTGTGGCACTTACAATGTTTAATTTAAACTTCTACAGCACGGCCTGATATCTCCCAGATGCAAAACACCACTACTTTGTGGTACATACAATGATTTATGAAAACTTTTCAGCACTGCTCGATATCTCTCAGATGCAAAACACCACTGCTTTGTGGTACATACAATGTTTTATTTATACCTTTTCAGCACTGCACGATATCTCACAGATGCAAAATACCACTACTTTGTGGTACATACAATGTTTTATTTAAACTTTTTCAGCACTGCTCGATATCTCCCTCATGCAAAATACCACTACCTTGTGGTACATACACTGCTTTATTTAAACTTTTTCAGCACTGCTCGATATCTCCCAAATGCAAAATACCACTACTTCGAGGTACATACAATGATTTATTTAAACTTTTTCAGCACAGCTCGATATCTCCCAGATGCAAAATACCACTACTTTGTGGTACATACTATGTTTTATTTAAACTTTTTCAGCAGTGCTCGATATCTCCCAGATGCTAAATACCAGAACTTTGTAGTTCATACAATGTTCTATTTAAACATTTTCAGCACTGCTCGATACCTGCCACATGCAAAATACCACTATTTTGTGGTACATACAATGATTTATTTGAACTTTTTCAGCACTGCTCGATATCTCCCAGTTGCAAAATACCACTACTTTGTGGTACATACAATGATTTTTTTAAACTTGTTCAGCACTGCTCGATATCTCCCAGATGCAAAATACCACTACTTTGTGGTACATACAATGTTTTATTTAAACTTTTTCAGCACTGCTCGATATCTCCCAGTTGCAAAAAACCACTACTTCGTGGTACATACAATGACTTATTTAAACTTTTTTCAGCAGTGCTCTATATCTCCCAGATGCAAAATACCACTCCTTTGTGGTACATACGATGATTTATTTAAACTTTTTCAGCACTGCTCGATATCTCCCAGTTGCAAAATACCACTACTTCGTGGTACATACAATGACTTATTAAAACTTTTTTCAGCAGTGCTCTATATCTCCCAGATGCAAAATACCACCCTTTTGTGGTACATACAATGATTTACTTAAACTTTTTCAGCACTGCTCAATATCTCGCAAATGCAAAATACCACTACTTCGTGGTGCATACAATGTTTTATTTAAACTTTTCCAGCACCGCACAACATCTCCCAGATACAAAATACCACTGCTTTGTGGTACATACAATGTTTTATTTAAACGTTTTCAGCACTGTTCGATAGCTCCCAGGTGCAAAATATCACTACTTTCTGGTACTTACAATGATTTATTTGAACTATTTCAGAACTGCTCGATATCTCCCAGAGGCAAAATACCACTACTTCGTGCTACATACAATGATTTATTTAAACTTTTTCAGCACTGCTCGATATCTCCCACATGCTATCTACCACTACTTTGTGGTACATACAATGTTTTATTTGAACTCCTTAAGTACTGCTTGATATCTCCCAGATACAAAATACCACTGCTTTGTGGTACATACAATGATTTATTTAAACTTTTTCAGCACTGCTCAATATCTTCCAGATGCCAAGTACCACCACCTTGTGGTACATAGAATGATTTATTTAAACATTTTCAGCACTGCTCAATACCCCCAGACGCAAAATACCTCTTCTTTGTGGTACATAAATTCTTTTATTTAAACTTTTTCAGCACTGCTCAATATCTCCTAGATGCAAGATACCACTACTTAGTGGTAGATACAATGATTTATTTAAACTTGTTCAGCACTGCTCGATATCTCCCAGATGCAAAATACCACTACTTTGTGGTACATACAATGTTTTATTTAAACTTTTTCATCACTGCTCAATATCTTCCAGATGCAATATACCACCACTTTGTGGTACATACAATGATTTATTTAAACATTTTCAGCACTGCTCGATATCCCCCAGACGCAAATTACCTCTACTATGTGGTACATACAATGTTTTATTTAAACATATCCAGCACTGCTCGATATCTCCCATATGCAAAATACCACTACATTGTGGCACTTAGAATGTTTTATTTAAACTTTTTCAGCACTACTCGATATCTCCCAGATGCAAAACACTACTACTTTGTGGTACATACAATGATTTATTAAAACTTTTCAGCACTGCTCGATATCTCCCAGATGCAAAACACCACTGCTTTGTGGTACATACAATGATTTATTTAAACATTTTCAGCACTGCTCCGTATCTCTCAGATGCAAAAAACCACTACTTTGTGGTACATACAATGATTTACTTAAACTTTTTCAGCACTGCTCGATATCTCCCAGATGCAAAATAACACTACTTTGTGGTACAATGTTTTATTTAAACTTTTTTAGCACTTCTTGATATCTCCCAGACGCAAAAAACCACTACTTAGTGGTATATACAATGATTTATTTAAACATTCTCAGCACTGCTCGATATCACCCAGATGCAAAATACTACTACTTCGTGGTACATACAATAATTTATTTAAACTTTTTCAGCACTGCTCGATATCTCCCAGATGCAAAATACCACTACTTTGTGGTACAAACAATGATTTATTTAAACTTTTTCAGTACTGCTCGATATTTCCCAGATGCTAAATACCACTACTTTGTGGTACATACAATGATTTATTTGAACCTTTTCAGCACTGCTCGATATCCCCCAGATGCAAACTACCACTACATTGTGTAACTTACAAAGTTTTATTTAAACTTTTTCAGCACTACTCGATATCTCCCAGATGCAAAACACTACTACTTTGTGGTACATACAATGATTTATTAAAACTTTACAGCCCTGCTCGATATCTCCCAGATGCAAAACACCACTGCTTTGTGGTACATACAATGATTTATTTAAACTTTTTCAGCAGTGCTCGTTATCTCCCAGGTACTAAATACCAGAATTTTGTGGTACATACAATGTTCTATTTAAACATTTTAAGCACTGCTCGATACCTGGCACATGCAAAATACCACTAATTTGTGGTACATACAATGATTTATTTAAACTTGTTCAGCACTGCTCGATATCTCCCAGATGCTAAATACCACTACTTTGTGGTATATACAATGTTTTATTTAAACTTTTTCAGCACTGCTCTATATCTCCCAGATGCAAAACGCGACTACTTTGTGGTACATACAATGTTTTATTTAAACAATTTCAGCAATCCTCCATATCTCCCAGATGCAAAATACCACAAGTTAGTGGTACATACAATGTTATATTTAAACATTTTCAGCACTGCTCGTTATGTCCCCGTTGCAAAATACCACTACTTCGTGGTACATACAATGACTTATTTAAACTTTTTCAGCAGTCCTCGATATCTCCCAGATGCAAAATACCACTATTTTGTGGTACATACAATGATTTACTTAAACTTTTTCAGCACTGCTCGATATCTCCCAGATGCAAAATACCACTACTTTGTGGTACATACAATGATTTATTTACAGTTTTTCAGCACTGCACGACATCTCCCAGATGCAAAATTCCACTGCTTTGTGGTACATACAATGTTTTATTTAAACTTATTCAGCACTGCTCAATATCTCCCAGATACAAAATACCACTACTTCGTGGTACATACAATGATTTATTTCGACATTTTCAGCACTGCTCAATATCTCCCAGATGCAAAAAACCACTACTTTGTGGTACATACAATGATTTACTTAAACTTTTTCAGCACTGCTCGATATCACTCAGATGCAAAATAACACTACTTTGTGGTACATACAATGTTTTATTTAAACTTTTTTAGCACTTCTCGATATCTCCCAGTTGCAAAATACCACTACTTAGTGGTACATACAATGATTTATTGAAACTTTTTGAACACTGCTCTAAATCACCCAGATGCAATGTACCACTACTTTGTGGTCCATACAATGATTTATTTAAACTTTTTCAGCACTGCTCGATATCTATTAGATGCAAAATACCACTACTTTGTGGTACATACAATGATTTATTTACACTTTTTCAGCACTGTTCGATATCTCCCAGATGCAAAATACCACTACATTGTGGCACTTACAATGTTTTACTTAAACTTCTACAGCACGGCCTGATATCTCCCACATGCAAAACACCACTACTTTGTGGTCCATACAATGATTTATTAAAACTTTTCAGCACTGCTCGATATCTCCCAGATGCAAAACACCACTGCTTTGTGGTACATACAATGTTTTATTTTTACCTTTTCAGCACTGCGCGATATCTCACAGATGCAAAAAACCACTACTTTGTGGTACATACAATGTTTTATTTAAACTTTTTCAGCACTGTTCCATATCTCCCTCATGCAAAATACCACTACCTTGTGGTACATACAATGCTTCATTCAAACTTTTTCAGCAGTGCTCGATATCTCCCAGATGCTAAATACCAGAACTTTGTAGTACATACAACGTTCTATTTAAACATTTTCAGCACTGCTCGATACCTGCCACATGCAAAATACCACTACTTTGTGGTACATACAATGATTTATTTGAACTTTTTCAGCACTGCTCGATGTCTCCCAGTTGCAAAATACCACTACTTTGTGGTACATACAATGATTTTTTTAAACTTGTTCAGCACTGCTCGATATCTCCCAGATGCAAAATACCACTACTTTGTGGTACATACAATGTTTTATTTAAACTTTTTCAGCACTGCTCGATATCTCCAAGATGCAAAATGCCACTACTTTGTGGTACACACAATGTTTTATTTAAACAATTTCAGCACTCCTCGATATCTCCCAGATGAGAAATACCAGAAGTTAGTGGTACATACAATGTTATATTTAATCATTTTCAGCACTGCTCGATATCTCCCAGTTGCAAAATACCACTACTTCGTGGTACATACAATGACTTATTTAAACTTTTTTCAGCAGTGCTCTATATCTCCCAGATGCAAAATACCACTCCTTTGTGGTACATACAATGATTTATTTAAACTTTTTCAGCACTGCTCGATATCTCCCAGATGCAAAATACCACTACTTTGAGATACATACAATGATTTGTTTCACTTTTTCAGCACTGCTCGATATCTCGCAGATGCAAAATACCACTACTTCGTGATGCATACAATGTTTCATTTAAACTTTTCCAGCACCGCACAACATCTCCCAGATACAAAATACCACTGCTTTGTGGTACATACAATGTTTTATTTAAACGTTTTCAGCACTGTTCGATAGCTCCCTGGTGCAAAATACCACTACTTTCTGGTACATACAATGATTTATTTGAACTATTTCAGAACTGCTCGATATCTACCAGAGGCAAAATACCACCACCTTGTGGTACGTAGAATGATTTATTTAAACATTTTCAGCACTGCTCAATACCCCCAGACGCAAAATACTTCTTCTTTGTGGTACATAAAATGTTTTATTTAAACTTTTTCAGCACTGCTCAATATCTCCTAGATGCAAGATACCACTACTTAGTGGTAGATACAATGATTTATTTAAACTTGTTCAGCTCTGCTCGATATCTCCCAGATGCAAAATACCACTACTTTGTGGTACATACAATGTTTTATTTAAACATTTTCATCACTGCTCAATATCTTCAAGATGCAAAATACCACCACTTTGAGGTACATACAATGATTTATTTAAACATTTTCAGCACTGCTCGATATCCCCCAGACGCAAATTACCTCTACTATGTGGTACATACAATGTTTTATTTAAACATATCCAGCACTGCTCGATATCTCCCAGATGCAAAATACCACTACATTGTGGCACTTAGAATGTTTTATTTAAACTTTTTCAGCACTACTCGATATCTCCCAGATGCAGAACACTACTACTTTGTGGTACATACAATGGTTTATTAAAACTTTTCAGCACTGCTCGATATCTCCCAGATGCAAAACACCACTGCTTTGTGGTACATACAATGATTTATTTAAACATTTTCAGCATTGCTCCGTATCTCTCATATGCAAAAAACCACTACTTTGTGGTACATACAATGATTTACTTAAATTTTTTCAGCACTGCTCGATATCTCCCAGATGCAAAATAACACTACTTTGTGGTACAATGTTTTATTTAAACTTTTTTAGCACTTCTTGATATCTCCCAGATGCAAAAAACCACTACTTAGTTGTACATACAATGATTTATTTAAACATTCTCAGCACTGCTCGATATCTCCCAGATGCAAAATACTACTACTTCGTGGTACATACAATAATTTATTTTAACTTTTTCAGCACTGCTCGATATCTGCCAGATGCAAAATACCACTACTTAGTGGTACATACAATGATTTATTTAAACTTTTTCAGTACTGCTCGATATTTCCCAGATGCAAAATACCACTACTTTGTGGTACATACAATGATTTATTTGAACCTTTTCAGCACTGCTCGATATCCCCCAGATGCAAAATACCACTACATTGTGTAACTTACAATGTTTTATTTAAACTTTATCAGCACTACTCAATATCTCCCAGATGCAAAACACTACTACTTTGCGGTACATACAATGATTTATTAAAACTTTTCAGCACTGCTCGATATCTCCCAGATGCAAAACACCACTGCTTTGTGGTACATACAATGTTTTATTTAAACGTTTTCAGCACGGCTCGATATCTCACAGATGCAAAATACCACTACTTTGTGGTACATACAATGTTTTATTTAAACTTTTTCAGCAGTGCTCGTTATCTCCCAGGTACTAAATACCAGAATTTTGTGGTACATGCAATGTTCTATTTAAACATTTTAAGCACTGCCCGATACCTGGCATATGCAAAATACCACTAATTTGTGGTACATACAATGATTTATTTAAACTTGATCAGCACTGCTCGATATCTCCCAGATGCTAAATACCACTACTTTGTGGTATATACAATGTTTTATTTAAACTTTTTCAGCACTGCTCTATATCTCCCAGATGCAAGATGCGACTACTTTGTGGCACGTACAATGTTTTATTTAAATTATTTCAGCACTCCTCCATATCTCCCAGATGCAAAATACCACAAGTTAGTGGTACATAAAATGTTATATTTAAACATTTTCAGCACTGCTCGATATGTCCCAGTTGCAAAATATCACTACTTCGTGGTACATACAATGACTTATTTAAACTTTTTCAGCAGCGCTCGATATCTCCCAGATGCAAAATACCACTACTTTGTGGTACATACAATGATTTATTTAAACTTTTTCAGCACTGCTCGATATCTCCCAGATGCAAAATACCACTACTTTGTGGTACATACAATGATTTATTTACACTTTTTCAGCACTGCACGACATCTCCCAGATGCAAAATTCCACTGCTTTGTGGTACATACAATGTTTTATTTAAACTTATTCAGCACTGCTCGATATCTCCCAGATACAAAATACCACTACTTCGTGGTACATACAATGATTTATTTCGACATTTTCAGCACTGCTCGATATCTCCCAGATGCAAAAAACCACTACTTTGTGGTACATACAATGATTTACTTAAACTTTTTCAGCACTGCTCGATATCTCCCAGATGCAAAATAACACTACTTTGTGGTACATACAATGTTTTATTTAAACTTTTTTAGCACTTCTCGATATCTCCCAGATGCAAAATACCACTACTTAGTGGTACATACAATGATTTATTTAAACTTTTTGAGCACTGCTCTAAATCACCCAGATGCAATGTACCACTACTTTGTGGTCCATACAATGATTTATTTAAACTTTTTCAGCACTGCTCGATATCTATCAGATGCGAAATACCACTACTTTGTGGTACATACAATAATTTATTTACACTTTTTCAGCACTGTTCGATATCTCCCAGATGCAAAATACCACTACATTGTGGCACTTACAATGTTTTACTTAAACTTCTACAGCACGGCCTGATATCTCCCACATGCAAAACACCACTACTTTGTGGTACATACAATGATTTATTAAAACTTTTCAGCACTGCTCGATATCTCCCAGATGCAAAACACGACTGCTTTGTGGTACATACAATGTTTTATTTATACCTTATCAGCACTGCGCGATATCTCACAGATGCAAAAAACCACTACTATGTGGTACATACAATGTTTTATTTAAACTTTTTCAGCACTGCTCCATATCTCCCTCATGCAAAATACCACTACCTTGTGGTACATACAATGCTTTATTTAAACTTTTTCAGCACTGCTCGATATCTCCCAGATGCTAAATACCACTACTTTGTGGTACATACGATGTTTAATTTAAACTTTTTCAGCACTCCTCGATATCTCCCAGATGCAAAATACCACAACTTAGTGGTACATACAATGTTATATTTAAACTTTTTCAGCACTGCTCGATATCTCCCAGTTGCAAAATACCACTACTTCATGGTACATACAATGACTTATTTAAACTTTTTCAGCACTGCTCTATATGTATCAGATGCAAAATTCCACTACTTTGTGGTACATACAATGATTTATTTACACTTTTTCAGCACTGCTCGATATCTCCCGGATGCAAAATACCACTACATTGTGGCACTTACAATGTTTTATTTAAAGTTTTACAGCACGGCCTGATATCTCGCAGATGCAAAACACCACTACTTTGTGGTACATACAATGATTTATTAAAACTTTTCAGCACTGCTCGATATCTCCCAGATGCAAGACACCACTGCTTTGTGGTACATACAAAGTTTTATTTAAACCTTTTCAGCACTGCACGATATCTCACAGAAGCAAAATACCACTACTTTGTGGTACATACAATGATTTATTTAAACTTTTTCAGCACTGCTTGATATCTCCCAGATGCAAAATACCACTACTTTGTGGTACATACAATGATTTATTTACACTTTTTCAGCACTGCACGACATCTCCCAGATGCAAAATTCCACTGCTTTGTGGTACATACAATGTCTTATTTAAACTTATTCAGCACTGCTCGATATCTCCCAGATACAAAATACCACTACTTCGTGGTACATACAATGATTTATGTCGACATTTTCAGCACTGCTCGATATCTCCCAGATGCAAAAAACCACTACTTTGTGGTACATACTGTGATTTACTTAAACTTTTTCAGCACTGCTCGATATCTCACATACGCAAAATAACACTACTTTGTGGTACATACAATGTTTTATTTAAAGTTTTTTAGCACTTCTCGATATCTCCCAGATGCAAAATACTACTACTAAAATGTACATACAATGATTTATTTAAACTCTTTCTGCACTGCTCGATAACTCCCAGAAGCAAAAGAACACTACTTCGTGGTACATACAATAACTTATTTATACTTTTTCAGCACCGCTCGAAATCTCCCAGATGCAATGTACCACTACTTTGTGGTACATACAATCTTTTATTTACACCTTTTCAGCACTGCACGATATCTCACAGATGCAAAATACCACTACTTTGTGGTACATACAATGTTTTATTTAAACTTTTTCAGCACTGCTCTATATCTCCCAGATGCAAAATGCGACTACTTTGTGGTATATACAATGTTTTATTTAAACTTTTTCAGCACTGCTCTATATCTCCCAGATGCAAGATGCGACTACTTTGTGGCACGTACAATGTTTTACTTAAATTATTTCAGCACTCCTCCATATCTCCCAGATGCAAAATACCACAAGTTAGTGGTACATACAATAATATATTTAAACATTTTCAGCACTGCTCGATATGTCCCAGTTGCAAAATACCACTACTTCGTGGTACATACAATGACTTATTTAAACTTTTTCAGCAGCGCTCGATATCTCCCAGATGCAAAATACCACTACTTTGTGGTACATACAATGATTTATTTAAACTTTTTCAGCATTGCTCGATATCTCCCAGATGCAAAATACCACTACTTTGTGGCACATACAATGATTTATTTACACTTTTTCAGCACTGCACGACATCTCCCAGATGCAAAATTCCACTGCTTTGTGGTACATACAATGTTTTATTTAAACTTATTCAGCACTGCTCGATATCTCCCAGATACAAAATACCACTACTTCGTGGTACATACAATGATTTATTTCGACATTTTCAGCACTGCTCGATATCTCCCAGATGCAAAAAACCACTACTTTGTGGTACATACAATGATTTACTTAAACTTTTTCAGCACTGCTCGATATCTCCCAGATGCAAAATAACACTACTTTGTGGTACATACAATGTTTTATTTAAACTTTTTTAGCACTTCTCGATATCTCCCAGATGCAAAATACCACTACTTAGTGGTACATACAATGATTTATTTAAACTTTTTGAGCACTGCTCTAAATCACCCAGATGCAATGTACCACTACTTTGTGGTCCATACAATGATTTATTTAAACTTTTTCAGCACTGCTCGATATCTATCAGATGCGAAATACCACTACTTTGTGGTACATACAATAATTTATTTACACTTTTTCAGCACTGTTCGATATCTCCCAGATGCAAAATACCACTACATTGTGGCACTTACAATGTTTTACTTAAACTTCTACAGCTCGGCCTGATATCTCCCACATGCAAAACACCACTACTAAGTGGTACATACAATGATTTATTAAAACTTTTCAGCACTGCTCGATATCTCCCAGATGCAAAACACCACTGCTTTGTGGTACATACAATGTTTTATTTATACCTTTTCAGCACTGCGCGATATCTCACAGATGCAAAAAACCACTACTATGTGGTACATACAATGTTTTATTTAAACTTTTTCAGCACTGCTCCATATCTCCCTCATGCAAAATACCACTACCTTGTGGTACATACAATGCTTTATTTAAACTTTTTCAGCACTGCTCGATATCTCCCAGATGCTAAATACCACTACTTTGTGGTACATACGATGTTTAATTTAAACTTTTTCAGCACTCCTCGATGTCTCCCAGATGCAAAATACCACAACTTAGTGGTACATACAATGTTATATTTAAACTTTTTCAGCACTGCTCGATATCTCCCAGTTGCAAAATACCACTACTTCATGGTACATACAATGACTTATTTAAACTTTTTCAGCACTGCTCTATATGTATCAGATGCAAAATTCCACAATTTTGTGGTACATACAATGATTTATTTACACTTTTTCAGCACTGCTCGATATCTCCCGGATGCAAAATACCACTACATTGTGGCACTTACAATGTTTTATTTAAAGTTTTACAGCACGGCCTGATATCTCGCAGATGCAAAACACCACTACTTTGTGGTACATACAATGATTTATTAAAACTTTTCAGCACTGCTCGATATCTCCCAGATGCAAGACACCACTGCTTTGTGGTACATACAAAGTTTTATTTAAACCTTTTCAGCACTGCACGATATCCCACAGAAGCAAAATACCACTACTTTGTGGTACATACAATGATTTATTTAAACTTTTTCAGCACTGCTCGATATCTCCCAGATGCAAAATACCACTACTTTGTGGTACATACAATGATTTATTTACACTTTTTCAGCACTGCACGACATCTCCCAGATGCAAAATTCCACTGCTTTGTGGTACATACAATGTCTTATTTAAACTTTTTCAGCACTGCTCGATATCTCCCAGATACAAAATACCACTACTTCGTGGTACATACAATGATTTATGTCGACATTTTCAGCACTGCTCGATATCTCCCAGATGCAAAAAACCACTACTTTGTGGTACATACAATGTTTTATTTAAAGTTTTTTAGCACTTCTCGATATCTCCCAGATGCAAAATACTACTACTAAAATGTACATACAATGATTTATTTAAACTCTTTCTGCACTGCTCGATAACTCCCAGAAGCAAAATAACACTACTTCGTGGTACATACAATAACTTATTTATACTTTTTCAGCACCGCTCGAAATCTCCCAGATGCAATGTACCACTACTTTGTGGTACATACAGTCTTTTATTTACACCTTTTCAGCACTGCACGATATCTCACAGATGCAAAATACCACTACTTTGTGGTACATACAATGTTTTATTTAAACTTTTTCAGCACTGCTCTATATCTCCCAGATGCAAAATGCGACTACTTTGTGGTATATACAATGTTTTATTTAAACTTTTTCAGCACTGCTCTATATCTCCCAGATGCAAGATGCGACTACTTTGTGGCACGTACAATGTTTTACTTAAATTATTTCAGCACTCCTCCATATCTCCCAGATGCAAAATACCACAAGTTAGTGGTACATACAATAATATATTTAAACATATTCAGCACTGCTCGATATGTCCCAGTTGCAAAATACCACTACTTCGTGGTACATACAATGACTTATTTAAACTTTTTCAGCAGCGCTCGATATCTCCCAGATGCAAAATACCACTACTTTGTGGTACATACAATGATTTATTTAATCTTTTTCAGCATTGCTCGATATCTCCCAGATGCAAAATACCACTACTTTGTGGTACATACAATGATTTATTTACACTTTTTCAGCACTGCACGACATCTCCCAGATGCAAAATTCCACTGCTTTGTGGTACATACAATGTTTTATTTAAACTTATTCAGCACTGCTCGATATCTCCCAGATACAAAATACCACTACTTCGTGGTACATACAATGATTTATTTCGACATTTTCAGCACTGCTCGATATCTCCCAGATGCAAAAAACCACTACTTTGTGGTACATACAATGATTTACTTAAACTTTTTCAGCACTGCTCGATATCTCCCAGATGCAAAATAACACTACTTTGTGGTACATACAATGTTTTATTTAAACTTTTTTAGCACTTCTCGATATCTCCCAGATGCAAAATACCACTACTTAGTGGTACATACAATGATTTATTTAAACTTTTTGAGCACTGCTCTAAATCACCCAGATGCAATGTACCACTACTTTGTGGTCCATACAATGATTTATTTAAACTTTTTCAGCACTGCTCGATATCTATCAGATGCGAAATACCACTACTTTGTGGTACATACAATAATTTATTTACACTTTTTCAGCACTGTTCGATATCTCCCAGATGCAAAATACCACTACATTGTGGCACTTACAATGTTTTACTTAAACTTCTACAGCTCGGCCTGATATCTCCCACATGCAAAACACCACTACTTTGTGGTACATACAATGATTTATTAAAACTTTTCAGCACTGCTCGATATCTCCCAGATGCAAAACACCACTGCTTTGTGGTACATACAATGTTTTATTTATACCTTTTCAGCACTGCGCGATATCTCACAGATGCAAAAAACCACTACTATATGGTACATACAATGTTTTATTTAAACTTTTTCAGCACTGCTCCATATCTCCCTCATGCAAAATACCACTACCTTGTGGTACATACAATGCTTTATTTAAACTTTTTCAGCACTGCTCGATATCACCCAGATGCTAAATACCACTACTTTGTGGTACATACGATGTTTAATTTAAACTTTTTCAGCACTCCTCGATATCTCCCAGATACAAAATACCACTACTTCGTGGTACATACAATGATTTATGTCGACATTTTCAGCACTGCTCATTATCTCCCAGATGCAAAAAACCACTACTTTGTGGTACATACTGTGATTTACTTAAACTTTTTCAGCACTGCTCGATATCTCACATACGCAAAATAACACTACTTTGTGGTACATACAATGTTTTATTTAAAGTTTTTTAGCACTTCTCGATATCTCCCAGATGCAAAATACTACTACTAAGTGGTACATACAATGATTTATTTAAACTCTTTCTGCACTGCTCGATAACTCCCAGAAGCAAAATAACACTACTTCGTGGTACATACAATAACTTATTTAAACTTTTTCAGCACCGCTCGAAATCTCCCAGATGCAATGTACCACTACTTTGTGGTACATACAATCTTTTATTTACACCTTTTCAGCACTGCACGATATCTCACAGATGCAAAATACCACTACTTTGTGGTACATACAATGTTTTATTTAAACTTTTTCAGCACTGCTCTATATCTCCCAGATGCAAAATGCGACTACTTTGTGGTACATACAATGTTTTATTTAAACAATTTCAGCACTCCTCCATATCTCCCAGATGCAAAATACCACAAGATAGTGGTACATACAATGCTATATTTAAACATTTTCAGCACTGCTCGATATCTCCCAGTTGCAAAATACCACTACTTCGTGGTACATACAATGACTTATTTAAACTTTTTCAGCAGTGCTCGATATCTCCCAGATGCAAAATACCACTACTTTGTGGTACATACAATGATTTATTTAAACTTTTTCAGCACTGCTCGATATCTCCCAGATGCAAAATACCACTACTTTGCGGTACATACAATGATTTATTTACAATTTTTCAGCACTGCACGACATCTCCCAGATGCAAAATTCCACAGCTTTGTGGTACATACAATGTTTTATTTAAACTTATTCAGAACTGCTCGATATCTCCCAGATACAAAATACCACTACTTCGTGGTACATACAATGATTTAGTTCAACATTTTCAGCACTGCTCGATATCTCCCAGATGCAAAAAACCACTATTTTGTGGTACATACAATGATTTACTTAAACTTTTTCAGCACTGCTCGATATCTCCCAAATGCAAAATAACACTACTTTGTGGTACATACAATGTTTTATTTAAACTTTTTTAGCACTTCTCGATATCTCCCAGATGCAAAATACCACTACTTAGTGGTACATACAATGATTTATTTAAACTTTTTGAGCACTGCTCTAAATCACCCAGATGCAATGTACCACTACTTTGTGGTACATACAATGAATTATTTAAAATTTTTCAGCACTGCTTGATATCTATCAGATGCAAAATACCACTACTTTGTGGTACATACAATGATTTATTTACAGTTTTTCAGCACTGTTCGATATCTCCCAGATGCAAAATACCACTACATTGTGGCACTTACAATGTTTTACTTAAACTTCTACAGCGCGGCCTGATATCTCCCACATGCAAAACACCACTACTTTGTGGAACATACAATGATTTATTAAAACTTTTCAGCACTGCTCGATATCCCCCAGACGCAAATTACCTCTACTATGTGGTACATACAATGTTTTGTTTAAACATATCCAGCACTGCTCGATATCTCCCAGATGCAAAATACCACTACATCGTGGCACTTAGAATGTTTTATTTAAACTTTTCCAGCACTACTCGATATCTCCCAGATGCAAAACACTACTACTTTGTGGTACATACAATGGTTTATTAAAACTTTTCAGCACTCCTCGATATCTCCCAGATGCAAAACACCACTGCTTTGTGGTACATACAATGATTTATTTAAACATTTTCAGCATTGCTCCGTATCTCTCAGATGCAAAAAACCACTACTTTGTGGTACATACAATGATTTACTTAAACTTTTTCAGCACTGCTCGATATCTCCCAGATGCAAAATAACACTACTTTGTGGTACAATGTTTTATTTAAACTTTTTTAGCACTTCTTGATATCTCCCAGATGCAAAAAACCACTACTTAGTGGTACATACAATGATTTATTTAAACATTTTCAGCACTGCTCGATATCTCCCAGATGCAAAATACTACTACTTCGTGGTACATACAATAATATATTTAAACTTTTTCAGCACTGCTCGATATCTCCCAGATGCAAAATACCACTAATTTGTGGTGCATCCAATGATTTATTTAAACTTTTTGAGTACTGCTCGATATTTCCCAGATGCAAAATACCACTACTTTGTGGTACATACAATTATTTATTAGAACCTTTTCAGCACTGCTCGATATGCCCCAGATGCAAAATACCACTACATTGTGTAACTTACAATGTTTTATTTAAACTTTTTCAGCACTACTCGATATCTCCCAGATGCAAAACACTACTACTTTGTGGTACATACAATGTTTTATTTAAACTTTTTCAGCAGTGCTCGTTATCTCCCGGGTACTAAATACCAGAATTTTGTGGTACATACAATGTTCTATTTAAACATTTTAAGCACTGCTCGATACCTGGCATATGCAAAATACCACTAATTTGTGGTACATACAATGTATTATTTAAACTTTTTCAGCAGTGCTCGTTATCTCCCGGGTACTAAATACCAGAATTTTGTGGTACATACAATGTTCTATTTAAACATTTTAAGCACTGCTCGATACCTGGCATATGCAAAATACCACTAATTTGTGGTACATACAATGATTTATTTAAACTTGTTCAGCACTGCTCGATATCTCCCAGATGCTAAATACCACTACTTTGTGGTATATACAATGTTTTACTTAAACTTTTTCAGCACTGCTCTATATGTCCCAGATGCAAAGTGTGACTACTTTGTGGTACATACAATGTTTTATTTAAACAATTTCAGCACTCCTCCATATCTCCCAGATGCAAAATACCACAAGTTAGTGGTACATACAATGTTATATTTAAACATTTACAGCACTGCTCGATATTTCCCAGTTGCAAAATACTACTACTTCGTGGTACATACGATGACTTATTTAAACTTTTTCAACAGTGCTCGATATCTCCCACATGCAAAATACCACTACTTTGTGGTACATACAATAATTTATTTAAACTTTTTGAGCACTGCTCTAAATCACCCAGATGCAATGTACCACTACTTTGTGGTCCATACAATGATTTATTTAAACTTTTTCAGCTCTGCTCGATATCTATCAGATGCGAAATACCGCTACTCTGTGGTACATACAATGATTTATTTACACTTTTTCAGCACTGTCCGATATCTCCCAGATGCAAAATACCACTACATTGTGGCACTTACAATGTTTTACTTAAACTTCTACAGCACGGCCTGATATCTCCCACATGCAAAACACCACTACTTTGTGGTACATACAATGATTTATTAAAACTTTTCAGCACTGCTCGATATCTCCCAGATGCAAAACACCACTGCTTTGTGGTACATACAATGTTTTATTTATACCTTTTCAGCACTGCGCGATATCTCACAGATGCAAAAAACCACTACTATGTGGTACATACAATGTTTTATTTAAACTTTTCCAGCACTGCTCCATATCTCCCTCATGCAAAATACCACTACATTGTGGTACATACAATGCTTTATTGAAACTGTTTCAGCACTGCTCGATTACTCCCAGATGCTAAATACCACTACTATGTGGTACATACGATGTTTTATTTAAACTTTTTCAGCACTCCTCGATATCTCCCAGATGCAAAATACCACAACTTAGTGGTACATACAATGTTATATTTAAACTTTTTCAGCACTGCTCGATATCTCCCAGTTGCAAAATACCACTACTTCATGGTACATACAATGACTTATTTAAACTTTTTCAGCACTGCTCTATATGTATCAGATGCAAAATTCCACTACTTTGTGGTACATACAATGATTTATTTACACTTTTTCAGCACTGCTCGATATCTCCCGGATGCAAAATACCACTACATTGTGGCACTTACAATGTTTTATTTAAAGTTTTACAGCATGGCCTGATATCTCGCAGATGCAAAACACCACTACTTTGTGGTACATACAATGATTTATTAAAACTTTTCAGCACTGCTCGATATCTCCCAGATGCAAAACAACACTGCTTTGTGGTACATACAATGTTTTATTTAAACCTTTTCAGCACTGCACGATATCTCACAGATGCAAAATACCACTACTTTGTGGTACATACAATGATTTATTTAATCTTTTTCAGCACTGCTCGATATCTCCCAGATGCAAAATACCACTACTTTGTGGTACATACAATCATTTATTTACACTTTTTCAGCACTGCACGACATCTCCCAGATGCAAAATTCCACTGCTTTGTGGTACATACAATGTCTTATTTAAACTTATTCAGCACTGCTCGATATCTCCCAGATACAAAATACCACTACTTCGTGGTACATACAATGATTTATGTCGACATTTTCAGCACTGCTCGATATCTCTCAGATGCAAGAAACCACTACTTTGTGGTACATACTGTGATTTACTTAAACTTTTTCAGCACTGCTCGATATCTCACATATGCAAAATAACACTACTTTGTGGTACATACAATGTTTTATTTAAAGTTTTTTAGCACTTCTCGATATCTCCCAGATGCAAAATACCACTACTAAGTGGTACATACAATGATTTATTTAAACTTTTTCTGCACTGCTCGATAACTCCCAGAAGCAAAATAACACTACTTCGTGGTACATACAATAACTTATTTAAACTTTTTCAGCACTGCTCGAAATCTCCCAGATGCAATGTACCACTACTTTGTGGTACATACAAACTTTTATTTACACCTTTTCAGCACTGCATGATATCTCACAGATGCAAAATACCACTACTTTGTGGTACATACAATGTTTTATTTAAACGTTTTCAGCACTGCTCTATATCTCCCAGATGCAAAATGCGACTACTTTGTGGTACATACAATGTTTTATTTAAACAATTTCAGCACTCCTCCATAACTCCCGGATGCAAAATACCACAAGTTAGTGGTACATACAATGCTATATTTAAACATTTTCAGCACTGCTCGATATCTCCCAGTTGCAAAATACCACTACTTCGTGGTACATACAATGTTTTATTTAAACTTTTTCAGCACTGCTCGATATCTCACAGATGCAAAATACCACTACTTTGTGGTACATACAATGATTTATTAAAATTTTTCAGCACTGCTCGATATCCCCCACACGCAAATTACCTCTACTATGTGGTACATACAATGTTTTGTTTAAACATATCCAGCACTGCTCGATATCTCCCAGATGCAAAATACCACTACATCGTGGCACTTAGAATGTTTTATTTAAACTTTTCCAGCACTACTCGAAATCTCCCAGATGCAAAACACTACTACTTTGTGGTACATACAATGGTTTACTAAAACTTTTCAGCACTCCTCGATATCTCCCAGATGCAAAACACCACTGCTTTGTGGTACATACAATGATTTATTTAAACATTTTCAGCATTGCTCCGTATCTCTCAGATGCAAAAAACCACTACTTTGTTGTACATACAATGATTTACTTAAACTTTTTCAGCACTGCTCCATATCTCCCAGATGCAAAATAACACTACTTTGTGGTACAATGTTTTATTTAAACTTTTTTAGCACTTCTTGATATCTCCCAGATGCAAAAAACCACTACTAAGTGGTACATACAATGATTTATTTAAACATTTTCAGCACTGCTCGATATCTCCCAGATGCAAAATACTACTACTTCGTGGTACATACAATAATATATTTAAACTTTTTCAGCACTGCTCGATATCTCCCAGATGCAAAATACCACTAATTTGTGGTACATACAATGATTTATTTAAACTTTTTGAGTACTGCTCGATATTTCCCAGATGCAAAATACCACTACTTTGTGGTACATACAATTATTTATTAGAACCTTTTCAGCACTGCTCGATATGCCCCAGATGCAAAATACCACTACATTGTGTAACTTACAATGTTTTATTTAAACTTTTTCAGCACTACTCGATATCTCCCAGATGCAAAACACTACTACTTTGTGGTACATACAATGATTTATTAAAACTTTTCAGCACTGCTCGATATCTCCCAGATGCAAAACATCACTGCTTTGTGGTACATACAATGTTTTATTTAAACGTTTTCAGCACGGCTTGATATCTCACAGATGCAAAATACCACTACTTTGTGGTACATACAATGGTTTATTTAAACTTTTTCAGCAGTGCTCGTTATCTCCCGGGTACTAAATACCAGAATTTTGTGGTACATACAATGTTCTATTTAAACATTTTAAGCACTGCTCGATACCTGGCATATGCAAAATACCACTAATTTGTGGTACATACAATGATTTATTTAAACTTGTTCAGCACTCCTCGATATCTCCCAGATGCTAAATACCACTACTTTGTGGTATATACATTGTTTTACTTAAACTTTTTCAGCACTGCTCGATATCTCCCAGTTGCAAAATACCACTACTTCGTGGTACATACAATGTTTTATTTAAACTTTTTCAGCACTGCTCGATATCTCACAGATGCAAAATGTGACTACTTTGTGGTACATACAATGTTTTATTTAAACAATTTCAGCACTCCTCCATATCTCCCAGATGCAAAATACCGCAAGTTAGTGGTACATACAATGTTATATTTAAACATTTTCAGCACTGCTCGATATTTCCCAGTTGCAAAATACCACTACTTCGTGGTACATACAATGACTTATTTAAACTTTTTCAACAGTGCTCGATATCTCCCACATGCAAAATACCACTACTTTGTGGTACATACAATGATTTATTTAAACTTTTTCAGCACTGCTCGATATCTCCCAGATGCAAAATACCACTACTTTGTGGTACATAAAATGATTTACTTAAACTTTTTCAGCACTGCTCGATATCTCCCAGGTGCAAAATAACACTACTTTGTGGTAAATACAATGTTTTATTTAAACTTTTTTAGCACTTCTCAATATCTCCCAGATGCAAAATACCACTACTTAGTGGTACATACAATGATTTATTTAAACTTTTTGAGCACTGCTCTAAATCACCCAGATGCAATGTACCACTACTTTGTGGTCCATACAATGATTTATTTAAACTTTTTCAGCACTGCTCGATATCTATCAGATGCGAAATACCACTACTTTGTGGTACATACAATGATTTATTTACACTTTTTCAGCACTGTCCGATATCTCCCAGATGCAAAATACCACTACATTGTGGCACTTACAATGTTTTACTTAAACTTCTACAGCACGGCCTGATATCTCCCACATGCAAAACACCACTACTTTGTGGTACATACAATGATTTATTAAAACTTTTCAGCACTGCTCGATATCTCCCAGATGCAAAACACCACTGCTTTGTGGTACATGCAATGTTTTATTTATACCTTTTCAGCACTGCGCGATATCTCACAGATGCAAAAAACCACTACTATGTGGTACATACAATGTTTTATTTAAACTTTTCCAGCACTGCTCCATATCTCCCTCATGCAAAATACCACTACCTTGTGGTACATACAATGCTTTATTTAAACTGTTTCAGCACTGCTCGATTACTCCCAGATGCTAAATGCCACTACTTTGTGGTACATACGATGTTTTATTTAAACTTTTTCAGCACTCCTCGATATCTCCCAGATGCAAAATACCACAACTTAGTGGTACATACAATGTTATATTTAAACTTTTTCAGCACTGCTCGATATCTCCCAGTTGCAAAATACCACTACTTCATGGTACATACAATGACTTATTTAAACTTTTTCAGCACTGCTCTATATGTATCAGATGCAAAATTCCACTACTTTGTGGTACATACAATGATTTATTTACACTTTTTCAGCAATTCTCGATATCTCCCGGATGCAAAATACCACTACATTGTGGCACTTACAATGTTTTATTTAAAGTTTTACAGCATGGCCTGATATCTCGCAGATGCAAAACACCACTACTTTGTGGTACATACAATGATTTATTAAAACTTTTCAGCACTGCTCGATATCTCCCAGATGCAAAACAACACTGCTTTGTGGTACACACAATGTTTTATTTAAACCTTTTCAGCACTGCACGATATCTCACAGATGCAAAATACCACTACTTTGTGGTACATACAATGATTTATTTAATCTTTTTCAGCACTGCTCGATATCTCCCAGATGCAAAATACCACTACTTTGTGGTACATACAATCATTTATTTACACTTTTTCAGCACTGCACGACATCTCCCAGATGCAAAATTCCACTGCTTTGTGGTACATACAATGTCTTATTTAAACTTATTCAGCACTGCTCGATATCTCCCAGATACAAAATACCACTACTTCGTGGTACATACAATGATTTATGTCGACATTTTCAGCACTGCTCGATATCTCTCAGATGCAAGAATCCACTACTTTGTGGTACATACTGTGATTTACTTAAACTTTTTCAGCACTGCTCGATATCTCACATATGCAAAATAACACTACTTTGTGGTACATACAATGTTTTATTTAAAGTTTTTTAGCACTTCTCGATATCTCCCAGATGCAAAATACCACTACTAAGTGGTACTT
Source organism: Schistocerca nitens (assembly GCF_023898315.1). Classification (NCBI taxonomy): domain Eukaryota; kingdom Metazoa; phylum Arthropoda; class Insecta; order Orthoptera; family Acrididae; genus Schistocerca; species Schistocerca nitens. The sequence goes on from NC_064624.1 coordinate 67,524,824, forward strand.
ACAATGATTTATTTAAACTTTTTCTGCACTGCTCGATAACTCCCAGAAGCAAAATAACACAACTTCGTGGTACATACAATAACTTATTTAAACTTTTTCAGCACTGCTCGAAATCTCCCAGATGCAATGTACCACTACTTTGTGGTACATACAATCTTTTATTTACACCTTTTCAGCACTGCACGATATCTCACAGATGCAAAATACCACTACTTTGTGGTACATACAATGTTTTATTTAAACGTTTTCAGCGCTGCTCTATATCTCCCAGATGCAAAATGCGACTACTTTGTGGTACATACAATGTTTTATTTAAACAATTTCAGCACTCCTCCATATCTCCCGGATGCAAAATACCACAAGTTAGTGGTACATACAATGCTATATTTAAACATTTTCAGCACTGCTCGATATCTCCCAGTTGCAAAATACCACTACTTCGTGGTACATACAATGTTTTATTTAAACTTTTTCAGCACTGCTCGATATCTCACAGATGCAAAATACTACTACTTTGTGGTACATACAATGATTTATTTAAACTTTTTCAGCACTGCTCGAATTCCCCCAGATGCAAAATACCACTACTTCGTGGTACATACAATGATTTATTTACAATTTTTCAGCACTGCACGACATCTCCCAGATGCAAAATTCCACTGCTTTGTGGTACATACAATGTTTTATTTAAACTAATTCAGCACTGCTCGATATCTCCCAGATACAAAATACCACTACTTCCTGGTACATACAATGATTTATTTCAACATTTTCAGCACTGCTCGATATCTCCCAGATGCAAAAAACCACTATTTTGTAGTACATACAATGATTTACTTAAACTTTTTCAGCACTGCTCGATATCTCCCAGATGCAAAATAACACTACTTTGTGGTACATACAATGTTTTATTTAAACTTTTTTAGCACTTCTTGATATCTCCCAGATGCAAAATACCACTACTTAGTGGTACATACAATGATTTATTTAAACTTTTTGAGCACTGCTCTAAATCACCCAGATGCAATGTACCACTACTTTGTGGTACATACAATGATTTATTTAAAATTTTTCAGCACTGCTCGATATCTATCAGATGCAAAATACCACTACTTTGTGGTACATACAATGATTTATTTACAGTTTTTCAGCACTGTTCGATATCTCCCAGATGCAAAATACCACTACATTGTGGCACTTACAATATTTTACTTAAACTTCTACAGTGCGGCCTGATATCTCCCACATGCAAAACACCACTACTTTGTGGTACATACAATGATTTATTAAAACTTTTCAGCACTGCTCGATATCTCCCAGATGCAAAACACCACTGCTTTGTGGTACATACAATGTTTTATTTATACCTTTTCAGCACTGCACGATATCTCACAGATGCAAAAAACCACTACTTTGTGGTACAAACAATGTTTTATTTAAACTTTTTCAGCACTGCTCCATATCTCCCTCATGCAAAATACCACTACCTTGTGGTACATACAATGCTTTATTTAAACTTTTTCAGCACTGCTCGATATCTCCCAGATGCAAAATACCACTACTTTGTGGTACATACAATGTTTTATTTAAACTTTTTCAGCAATGCTCGATATCACCCAGATGCAAAATACCACTAGTTTGTGATACATACAACGATTTATTTAAACTTTTTCAGCACTCCTCGATATCTCCCAGATGCAAAATACCACAACTTAGTGGTACATACAATGTAATATTTAAACTTTTTCAGCACTGCTCGATATCTCCCAGTTGCAAAATACCACTACTTCGTGGTACATACATTGACTTATTTAAACTTTTTCAGCACTGCTCGATATGTATCAGATGCAAAATTCCACTACATTGTGGTACATACAATGATTTATTTACACTTTTTCAGCACTGCTCGATATCTCCCAGTTGCAAAATACCACTACTTTGTGGTACATACAATGATTTTTTTAAACTTGTTCACCACTGCTCGATATCTCCCAAATTCAAAATACCGCTACTTCGTGGTACATAGAATGATTTATTTAAACTTTTTCAGCACTGCTCGATATCTCCCAGATGCAAAATACCACTATTTTGTGGTACATACAATGTTTTATTTAAACTTTTTCAGCAGTGCTCGATATCTCCCAGATGCAAAATTCCACTACTTTGTGGTACATACAATGTCTTATTTACACTTATTCAGCACTGCTCGATATCTCCCAGATACAAAATACCACTACTTCGTGGTACATACAATGATTTATGTCGACATTTTCAGCACTGCTCGATATCTCCCAGATGCAAAAAACCACTACTTTGTGGTACATACAGTGATTTACTTAAACTTTTTCAGCACTGCTCGATATCTCCCATATGCAAAATAACACTACTTTGTGGTACATACAATGTTTTATTTAAAGTTTTTTAGCACTTCTCGATATCTCCCAGATGCAAAATACCAATACTTAGTGGTACATACAATGATTTATTTAAACTTTTTCTGCACTGCTCGATAACTCCCAGAGGCAAGATAACACTACTTCGTGGTACATACAATAACTTATTTAAACTTTTTCAGCACTGCCCGAAATCTCCCAGATGCAATGTACCATTACTTTGTGGTATATACAATGATTTATTTAAACTTTTTCAGCACTGCTCAATATCTCCCAAATGCAAAATACCACTACTTCGTGGTACATACAATGATTTATTTAAACTTTTTCAGCAGTGCTCGATATCTCCCAGATGCTAAATACCAGAACTTTGTGGTACATACAATGTTCTATTTAAACATTTTCAGCACTGCTCGATACCTGCCACATGCAAAATACCACTACTTTGTGGTACATACAATGATTTATTTAAACTTTTTAAGCACTGCTCGATATCTCCCAGTTGCAAAATATTACTACTTTGTGGTACATACAATGATTTTATTTAAACTTGTTCAGCACTGCTCGATATCTCCCAGATGCTAAATACCACTACTTTGTGGTACATACAATGTTTTATTTAAACTTTTTCAGCACTGCTCTATATCTCCAAGATGCAAAATGCCACTACTTTGTGGTACACACAATGTTTTATTTAAACAATTTCAGCACTCCTCGATATCCCCCAGATGCAAAATACCACAAGTTAGTGGTACATACAATGATTTATTTGAACTATTTCAGAACAGCTCGATATCTCCCAGAGGCAAAAGACCACTACTTTGTGGTACATACAATGATTTATTTAAACTTTTTCAGCACTGCTCGATACCTCCCACATGCAAACTACCACTACTTTGTGGTACATACAATGTTTCATTTGAACTTCTCCCAGATAGAAAATACCACTGCTTTGTGTTACATAGAATGATTTATTTAAACTTTTTCAGCACTGCTCAATATTTTCCAGACGCAAAATACCTCTTCTTTGTGGTACGTAAAATGTTTTATTTAAACTTTTTCAGCACTGCTCAATATCTCCTAGATGCAAAATACCACTACTTAGTGGTACATACAATGATTTATTTAAACTTGTTCAGCACTGCTCGATATCTCCCAGATGCAAAATACCACTACTTTGTGGTACATACAGTGTTTTATTTAAACTTTTTTATCACTGCTCAATTTCTTCCAGATGCAAAACTCCACTGCTTTGTGGTACATACAATGTTTTATTTATACCTTTTCAGCACTGCACGAAATCTCACAGATGCAAAAAACCACTACTTTGTGGTACATACAATGTTTTATTTAAACTTTTTCAGCACTGCTCCATATCTCCCTCATGCAAAATACCATTACCTTGTGGTACATACAATGCTTTATTTAAACTTTTTCAGCACTGCTCGATATCTCCCAGATTCTAAATACCACTACTTTGTGGTACATACAATGTTTTATTTAAACTTTTTCAGCACTGCTTGATATCTCCCAGATGCAAAATACCACTACTTTGTGGTACATACAACGATTTATTTAAACTTTTTCTGCACTCCTCGATATCTCCCAGATGCAAAATACCACAACTTAGTGGTACATACAATGTTATATTTAAACTTTTTCAGCACTGCTCGATAACTCCCAGTTGCAAAATACCACTACTTCGTGGTACATACAATGACTTATTTAAACTTTTTCAGCACTTCTCGATATGTATCAGATGCAAAATTCCACTACTTTGTGGTACATACAGTGATTTATTTACACTTTTTCAGCACTGCTCGATATCTCCAAGATGCAAAATACCACTAGATTGTGGCACTTACAATGTTTTACATAAGTTTTACAGCACGGCCTGTTATCTCGCAGATGCAAAACACCACTACTTTGCGGTACATACAATGATTTATTAAAACTTTTCAGCACTGCTCGATATCTCCCAGATGCAAAACACCACTGCTTTGTGGTAGATACAATGTTTTATTCAAACCTTTTCAGCACTGCACGATATCTCACAGATGCAAAATAACACTACTTTGTGGTACATACAATGTTTTATTTAAAATTTTTCAGCACTGCTCGATATCTACCTAATGCAAAATACCACAACCTTGTGGTACATACAATGCTTTATTTAAACTTTTTCAGCACTGCTCGATATCTCCCAAATGCAAAATACCGCTACTTCGTGGTACATCCAACGATTTATTTAAACTTTTTCACCACTGCTCGATATCTCCCAGATGCAAAATACCACTAATTTGTGGTACAAACAATGTTTTATATAAACTTTTTCAGCAGTGCTCATTATCTCCCAGATGCTAAATACCAGAACTTTGTTTTACATACAATGTTCTTTTTAAACATTTTCAGCACTGCTGGATACCTGCCACATGCAAAATACCACTAATTTGTGGTACATACAATGATTTATTTAAACTTTTTCAGCACTGCTCGATATCTCCCAGTTGCAAAATACCACTACTTCGTGGTATATACAATGATTACTTACACTTGTTCAGCACTGCTCGATATCTCCCACCTGCTAAATACCACTACTTTGTGGTACATACAATGTTTTATTTAAACATTTTCAGCACTGCTCTCTATCTCCCAGATGCAAAATGCGACTACTTTGTGGTACATACAATGTTTTATTTAAACAATTTCAGCACTCCTCGATATCTCCCAGATGCAAAACACCACAAGTTAGTGGTACATACAATGTTATATTTAAACATTTTCAGCACTGCTCGATATCTCCCAGTTGCAAAATACCACTACTTCTTGGTACATACAATGACTTAATTAAACTTTTTCAGCAGTGCTCGATATCTCCCAGATGCAAAATACCACTACTTTGTGGTACATACAATGATTTATTTAAACTTTTTCAGCACTGCTCAATATCTCCCAGATGCAAAATACCATTACTTTGTGGTACATACAATGATTTATTTACACTTTTTCAGCACTGCACGACATCTCCCAGATGAAAAATTCCACTGCTTTCATGATACATACAATGTTTTATTTAAACTTATTCAGCACTGCTCGATATCTCCCAGATACAAAATACCACTACTTCGTGGTACTACAATGATTTATTTCGACATTTTCTGCACTGCTTGATATCTCCCAGATGCAAAAAACCACTACTTTGTGGTACATACAATGATTTACTTAAACTTTTTCAGCACTGCTCGATATCTCCCAGATGCAAAATAACACTACATTGTGGTATACACAAAGTTTTATTTAAACTTTTTTAGCACTTCTCGATATCTCCCAGATGCAAAATACCGCTACTTAGTGGTACATAAGGTGATTTATTTAAACTTTTTGAGCACTGCTCGAAATCTCCCAGATGCTATGTACCACTACTTTGTGGTACATACAATGATTTATTTAAACTTTTTCATCACTGCTCGATATCTCCCAGATGCAAAATACCACAAGTTAGTGGTACATACAATGTTATATTTAAACTTTTTCAGCACTGCTCGATATCTCCCAGTTGCAAAATACCACTACTTCGTGTTACATACAATAACTTATTTAAACTTTTTCAGCAGTGCTCGATATCTCCCAGATGCAAAATATCACTACCTTGTGGTACATACAATGATTTATTTAAACTTTTTCAGCACTGCTCGATATCTCCCAGATGCAAAATACCACTACTTTGTGGTACATACAATGATTAATTTACACTTTTTCAGCACTGCTCGATATCTCGCAGATGCAAAATACCACTACTTCGTGGTGCATACAATGTATTATTTAAACTTTTCCAGCACCGCACGACATCTCCGAGATACAAAATACCACTGCTTTGTGGTACATACAATGTTTTATTTAAACTTTTTCAGCACTGCTCGATATCTCCCAGGTGCAAAATACCAATACTATGTGGTACATACAATGATTTATTTAAACTTTTTCAGCACTGCTCGATACCTCCCACATGCAAACTACCACTACTTTGTGGTACATACAATGTTTCATTTGAACTTCTCCCAGATAGAAAATACCACTGCTTTGTGTTACATAGAATGATTTATTTAAACTTTTTCAGCACTGCTCAATATCTTCCAGACGCAAAATACCTCTTCTTTGTGGTACGTAAAATGTTTTATTTAAACTTTTTCAGCACTGCTCAATATCTCCTAGATGCAAAATACCACTACTTAGTGGTACATACAATGATTTATTTAAACTTGTTCAGCACTGCTCGATATCTCCCAGATGCAAAATACCACTACTTTGTGGTACATACAGTGTTTTATTTAAACTTTTTTATCACTGCTCAATTTCTTCCAGATGCAAAACTCCACTGCTTTGTGGTACATACAATGTTTTATTTATACCTTTTCAGCACTGCACGAAATCTCACAGATGCAAAAAACCACTACTTTGTGGTACATACAATGTTTTATTTAAACTTTTTCAGCACTGCTCCATATCTCCCTCATGCAAAATACCATTACCTTGTGGTACATACAATGCTTTATTTAAACTTTTTCAGCACTGCTCGATATCTCCCAGATTCTACATACCACTACTTTGTGGTACATACAATGTTTTATTTAAACTTTTTCAGCACTGCTTGATATCTCCCAGATGCAAAATACCACTACTTTGTGGTACATACAACGATTTATTTAAACTTTTTCTGCACTCCTCGATATCTCCCAGATGCAAAATACCACAACTTAGTGGTACATACAATGTTATATTTAAACTTTTTCAGCACTGCTCGATAACTCCCAGTTGCAAAATACCACTACTTCGTGGGACATACTATGACTTATTTAAACTTTTTCAGCACTTCTCGATATGTATCAGATGCAAAATTCCACTACTTTGTGGTACATACAGTGATTTATTTACACTTTTTCAGCACTGCTCGATATCTCCAAGATGCAAAATACCACTAGATTGTGGCACTTACAATGTTTTACATAAGTTTTACAGCACGGCCTGTTATCTCGCAGATGCAAAACACCACTACTTTGCGGTACATACAATGATTTATTAAAACTTTTCAGCACTGCTCGATATCTCCCAGATGCAAAACACCGCTGCTTTGTGGTAGATACAATGTTTTATTCAAACCTTTTCAGCACTGCACGATATCTCACAGATGCAAAATAACACTACTTTGTGGTACATACAATGTTTTATTTAAAATTTTTCAGCACTGCTCGATATCTACCTAATGCAAAATACCACAACCTTGTGGTACATACAATGCTTTATTTAAACTTTTTCAGCACTGCTCGATATCTCCCAAATGCAAAATACCGCTACTTCGTGGTACATCCAACGATTTATTTAAACTTTTTCACCACTGCTCGATATCTCCCAGATGCAAAATACCACTAATTTGTGGTACAAACAATGTTTTATATAAACTTTTTCAGCAGTGCTCATTATCTCCCAGATGCTAAATACCAGAACTTTGTTTTACATACAATGTTCTTTTTAAACATTTTCAGCACTGCTGGATACCTGCCACATGCAAAATACCACTAATTTGTGGTACATACAATGATTTATTTAAACTTTTTCAGCACTGCTCGATATCTCCCAGTTGCAAAATACCACTACTTCGTGGTATATACAATGATTACTTACACTTGTTCAGCACTGCTCGATATCTCCCACATGCTAAATACCACTACTTTGTGGTACATACAATGTTTTATTTAAACATTTTCAGCACTGCTCTCTATCTCCCAGATGCAAAATGCGACTACTTTGTGGTACATACAATGTTTTATTTAAACAATTTCAGCACTCCTCGATATCTCCCAGATGCAAAACACCACAAGTTAGTGGTACATACAATGTTATATTTAAACATTTTCAGCACTGCTCGATATCTCCCAGTTGCAAAATACCACTACTTCTTGGTACATACAATGACTTATTTAAACTTTTTCAGCAGTGCTCGATATCTCCCAGATGCAAAATACCACTACTTTGTGGTACATACAATGATTTATTTAAACTTTTTCAGCACTGCTCAATATCTCCCAGATGCAAAATACCATTACTTTGTGGTACATACAATGATTTATTTACACTTTTTCAGCACTGCACGACATCTCCCAGATGCAAAATTCCACTGCTTTCATGGTACATACAATGTTTTATTTAAACTTATTCAGCACTGCTCGATATCTCCCAGATACAAAATACCACTACTTCGTGGTACTACAATGATTTATTTCGACATTTTCTGCACTGCTTGATATCTCCCAGATGCAAAAAACCACTACTTTGTGGTACATACAATGATTTACTTAAACTTTTTCAGCACTGCTCGATATCTCCCAGATGCAAAATAACACTACTTTGTGGTATACACAAAGTTTTATTTAAACTTTTTTAGCACTTCTCGATATCTCCCAGATGCAAAATACCACTACTTAGTGGTACATAAGGTGATTTATTTAAACTTTTTGAGCACTGCTCGAAATCTCCCAGATGCTATGTACCACTACTTTGTGGTACATACAATGATTTATTTAAACTTTTTCATCACTGCTCGATATCTCCCAGATGCAAAATACCACAAGTTAGTGGTACATACAATGTTATATTTAAACTTTTTCAGCACTGCTCGATATCTCCCAGTTGCAAAATACCACTACTTCGTGTTACATACAATAACTTATTTAAACTTTTTCAGCAGTGCTCGATATCTCCCAGATGCAAAATATCACTACTTTGTGGTACATACAATGATTTATTTAAACTTTTTCAGCACTGCTCGATATCTCCCAGATGCAAAATACCACTACTTTGTGGTACATACAATGATTAATTTACACTTTTTCAGCACTGCTCGATATCTCGCAGATGCAAAATACCACTACTTCGTGGTGCATACAATGTATTATTTAAACTTTTCCAGCACCGCACGACATCTCCGAGATACAAAATACCACTGCTTTGTGGTACATACAATGTTTTATTTAAACTTTTTCAGCACTGCTCGATATCTCCCAGGTGCAAAATACCAATACTATGTGGTACATACAATGATTTATTTAAACTTTTTCAGCACTGCTCGATATCTCCCAAAAGCAAACTACCACTACTTTGTGGTACGTAAAATGTTTTATTTAAACTTTTTCAGCACTGCTCAATATCTCCTAGACGCAAAATACCACTACTTAGTGGTACATACAATGATTTAGTTAAACTTGTTCAGCACTGCTCGATATCTCCCAGATGCAAAATACCACTACTTTATGGTGCATACAATGTTTTATTTAAACTTTTTCGGTAGTGCTCGATATCTCCCGCATACATAATACCACTATCTTGTGGTACAAAGAATGTTATATTTAAACTTTTTCAGCACTGCTCGATATCTCCCAAATGCAAGATACCACTACTTCGTGGTACATACAATGATTAATTTAAACTTTTTCGTCACTGCTCGATTTCTCCCAGATGCAAAATACCACTACTTTGTGGTACATACAATGATTTATTTAAAGATTTTCAGCACTGCTAGATATCTCCCAGTTGCTAAATACCAGAACTTTTTGGTACATACAATGTTCTATTTAAACTTTTCAGCACAGCTCGATATCTGCCACATGCAAAATACAACTACTTTGTGGTACATACAATGATTTATTTAAACTTTTTCAGCACTGCTTGATATCTCCCAGATGCAAAACACCACTACTTCGTGGTACATACAATTATTTATTTAAACTTGTTCAGCACTGCTCGATATCTCCCAGATGCAAAATACCACTACTTAGTGGTACATACAATGATTTATTTAAACTTCTTCAGCACTGCTCGATATCACCCAGATGCAAAATACTACTACTTCGTGGTACATACAATGATTTATTTGAACTTTTTCAGCACTGCTCGATATCTCCCAGATGCAAAATACCACTAAATTGTGGCACTTACAATCTTTTATTTAAACTTTTTCAGCAGTACTCGATATCTCCCAGATGCAAAACACTACCACTTTGTGGTACATACAATGTTTTATTTAAACATTTTCAGCAGTGCTCGTTATCTCCCACATACAAAATACCACTACCTTGTGGTACAAAGAATGTTATATTTAAACTTTGTCAGCACTCCTCGATATCTCCCAAATGCAAAATACCACTACTTCGTGGTACATACAATGATTAATTTAAACTTTTTCGGCACTGCTCGATTTCTCCCAGATGCAAAATACCACTACTTTGTGTTACATACAATGATTTATTTAAGCTTTTTCAGCACTGCTAAATATCTCCCAGATGCTAAATACCAGAACTTTTTGGTACATACAATGTTCTATTTAAACTTTTCAGCACAGCTCAATATCTGCCACATGCAAAATACCACTACTTTGTGGTACATACAATGATTTATTTAAACTTTTTCAGCTCTGCTCGATATCTCCCAGATGCTAAATACCACTACTTCGTGGTACATACAATGATTTATTTAAACTTGTTCAGCACTGCTCGATATCTCCCAGATGCTAAATACCACTACTTTGTGTTACATACAATGTTTTACTTAAACTTTTTCAGCACTGTACGATATCTCCCAGATGCAAAATACCACTACTTTGTTGTACACAAAATGTTTTATTTAAACTTTTTCAGCACTCCTCGATATCTCCCAGATGCAAAATACCACAACTTAGTGGTACATACAATGTTATATTTAAACTTTTTCAGCACTGCTCGATATCTCCCAGTTGCAAAATACCACTACTTCGTGGTACATACAATGACTTATTTAAACTTTTTCAGCAGTGCTCGATATCTCCCAGATGCAAAATAACACTACTTTGTGGTATATACAATGATTTATTAAAACTCTTTCAGTACTGCTCGATATCTCCCAGATGCAAAATACCACTCCATGTGGTACATACAATGACTTATTTACACTTTTTCAGCACTGCTCGATATCTCGCAGATGCAAAATACCACTACTTGGTGGTGCATACAATTTTTTATTTAAACTTTTTCAGCACTGCACAATATCTTCCAGATACAAAATGCCACCACCTTGCGGTACATACAATGATTTACTTAAATATTTTCAGCACTGCTCGATATCCCCCAGACGCAAAATACCTCTTCTTTGTGGTACATAAAATCTTTTATTTAAACTTTTCCAGCACCGCTCAATATCTCCTTGATGCAAAATACCACTACTTAGTGGCACATACAATGATTTATTTAAACTTGTTCAGCACTGCTCGATATCCCCCAGATGTAAAATACCTCTTCTTTGTGGTACATACAATGATTTATTTAAACATTTTCAGCAATGCTCGATATCCCCCAGACGCAAAATACCTCTTCTTTGTGGTACATAAAATGTTTTATTTAAACTTTTCCAGCACTGCTCAATTTCTCCTAGATGCAAAATACTACTACTTAGTGGTACATACAATGATTTATTTAAACTTGTTCAGCACTGCTCGATATCTCCCAGGGGCAAAATACCACTACCTTGTGGTACATACAATGTTTTATTTAAACTTTTTCATCACTGCTCAATATCTTCCAGATGCAAAATACCACCACTTTGTGGTTCATACAATGATTTATTTAAACATTTTCAGCACTGCTCGATATCCCCCAGACGCAAAATACCTCTACTATGTGGTACATACAATGTTTTATTTAAACTTCTCCAACACTGCTTGATATATCCCAGATGCAAAATAACACTACTTTGTGGTACATACAATGATTTATTTTAACTTGTTCAGCACTGCTCGATATCTCCCAGATGCAAAATATCACTACTTCGTGGTACATACAATAATTTATTTAAACTTTTTCAGCACTGCTCGATATCTCCCAGATGCAAAATACCACTACTTTGTGGTACATACAATGATTTATATAAACTTTGTCAGCAGTGCACGATATCCCCCAGATGCAAAATATCACTACTTTGTGGTACACCCAATGATTTATGTAAACTTTTTCAGCACTACTCGATATCTCCCAGATGCGAAATACCACTACATTGTGGCACAAACAACGTTTTACTTAAACTTTTTCAGCAGTGCTCGATATCTCATAGATACTAAATACCAGTACTTAGTGGTACATACAATGATTTATTTAAACTTTTTCAGCACTGCTCGATATCTCCCAGATGCAAAATACTACTACTTCGTGGTACATACAATAATTTATTTAAACTTTTTCAGCACTGCTCGATATCTCCCAGATGCAAAATACGACTGCTTTGTGGTACATACAATGTTATATTTAAACTTTTTCAGCACTGCTCGATATCTCCAAAATGCAAAATACCACTACTTCGTGGTACATACAATGATATATTTAAACTTTTTCGGCACTGCTCGATTTCTCCCAGATGCAAAATACCACTATTTTGTGGTACATACAATGATTTATTTAAACTTTTTCAGCGCTGCTAGATATCTCCCAGATGCTAAATACCAGAACTTTTTGGTACATACAATGTTCTATTTAAACTTTTCACCACACCTCGATATCTGCCACATGCAAAATACCACTACTTTGTGGTACATACAATGATTTATTTAAACTTTTTCAGCACTCTTCGATATCACCCAGATGCAAAATAAAACTACATTGAGGCACTTACAAGTTTTTATTTAAACTTTTTCAGCACTGCTCGATATCTACCAGATGCAAAACACCACTATTTTGTGGTACATACAATGATTTATTAAAACTTTTCAGCACTGCTCGATACCTCCCAGATGCAAAATACCACTACTTTGTGGTACATACAATGTTTTATTTAAACTTTTTCAGCATTGCTCGATATCTCGCAGATACTAAATACCAGTACTTTGTGGTACATACAATGTTCTATTTAAACTTTTTCAGCACACCTCGATATCTCCCAGATGCAAAATACCACTACATTGAGGCACTTACAAGTTTTTATTTAAACTTTTTCAACACTGCTCGATATCTACCAGATGCAAAACACCACTATTTTGTGGTACATACAATGATTTATTTAAACTTGTTCAGCACAGCTCGATATCTCCCAGATGCAAAATACCACTACTTCCTGGTACATACAATGTTTTATTTAAGCTTGTTCAGCACAGCTCGATAAGTCCCAGGTGCAAAATACCACTACTTTGTGGTACATACAAGGATTTATTTAAAGTTTTTCAGAACTCCTCGATATCTCCCTTAGGCAAAATACGACTACTTTGTGGTATATACAATGATTTATTTAAACTTTTTCAGCACTGCTCGATATCTCCCACATGCAAAATACCACTGCTTTGTGGTACATACAATGTTTTATTTAAACTTCTTAAGCACTGTTCGATATCTCAACCTTGCAAAAGACCACTACTTTGTGGTACATACAATGTTTTATTTAAACTTTTTCAGCACTGCACGACATCTCGCAGATGCAAAATTCCACTGCTTTGTGGTATATACAATGTTTTATTTAAACTTTTTCAGCACTGCTCGATATCTCCCAGATGCAAAAAACCACTACTTCATGGTACATACAATGATTTATTTAAACTTTTTCAGCACTGCTCGATATCACCCAGATGCAAAATACCACTACTTTGTGGTACATACAATGCTTTATTTCAACTTTTTCAGCACTGCATGATATCTACCAGATGCAAATTACCACTACTTCGTTGTACATACAATGATTTATATAAACATTTTCTGCACTGCAAGATATCTCCCAGATGGAAAATACCACTACTTCGAGGTACATACAACGAGTTATTTAAACTTTTTCACCACAGCTCGATATCTGTCAGATGCAAAATACCACTACTTCATGGCACATACAATGTTTTATTTAAACATTTCCAGCACTGGTCGATATCTCCCACATGCAAAATATCACTACTTTGTGGTACATATAATGATTTATTTAAATTTTTCAGCACTGCTCAATATCTCTCAGAAGCAAAATACTACTAATTCGAGGTACATACAATGATTTATTTAAACTTTTTCAGCACAGCTCGATACCTGCCGGATGCAAAATACCACTACTTTGTGGTACATACAATGATTTATTTAAACTTTTTCAGCACTGTTCGATATCTCCCAGATGCAAAATACCACTACTTTGTGGTACATACAATGATTTATTTAAACTCTTTCAGTGCAGCTCGATATCTGCCAGATGCTAAATACCACTAGTTTGTGGTACATCCAATGACTTATGTAAACATTTTCAGCACTGCTCGATATCTTCCACATGCAAAATACCACTACATTTTGGCACATACAATGTTCTATTTAAACTTTTTCGGCGCTGCTCAATATCTTCCGGATGCAAACTCCACTACTTTGCGGTACATTCAATGATTTATTAAAACTTTTCAGCACTGCTCGATATCTCCCAGACTTAAAATACCACTACTTTCTAGTACATACAATGATTTATTAAAACTTTTTCAGCACTGCTCGATATCTCCCAGACGCCAAATACCACTACTTTGTGGTACATACAATGTTTCATTTAAACTTTTTCAGTACCCCTCGATATCTCCCTGATGCAAAATACCACTACTCCTTGGTGCATACATTGTTTTATTTAAACTTTTTCAGCACTGCTCAATATCTCCCAGATGCTAAATACCACTACTTTGTGGTACATACAATGATTTATTTAAACTTGTTCAGCACTGCTCGATATCTCCCAGTGGCAAAATACCACTACTTTGTGGTCTATACAATGTTTTATTTAAACTCTTTCAACAGTGCTCGATATCTCCCAGATGCAAAATACCATTACTTTGTGGTACATACAATGATTCCTTTAAACTTTTTCACCACTGCTCGATATCTCCCACATGCAAAACACCACTACTTTGTGGTACATACAATGATTTATTAAAACTTTTTCAGCACTACTCGATATCTCCCAGATGCAAATGACCGCTACTTTGTGATACATTCAATGATTTATTTAAACTTTATCACCACTGCGCGATATCTCCCAGATGCAAAATACCATTACTTCGTGTTACATAATATGATTTATTTAAATTTTTTCAGCACTGCTCGATATCTCCAAGATGCAAAATACCACTACTTAGTGGTACATACAATAATTTTTTCAAACTTTTTCAACATTGCTCTATATCTCCCAGATGCAAAATACCACTACTTCGTGGAACATACAATGATTTATTTAATCTTTTTCACAACTGCTCGATATCTCCCAGATGCAAAATACCACTACTTTGTGGTACATACAATGATTTACTTAAACTTTTTCAGCACTGCTCGATATCTCCCAGATGAAAAGTACCACTACTTCGTGGTAGATACAATGATATATTTAAACTTTTCCAGCACTGCTCGATATCTGCCAGATGCCAAATACCACTACTTTGTGGAACTTACAATGGTTTATTTAAACTTTTTCAGCACTGCTCGATATCTCCCAGATGCAAAATATCACTACTTTGTGGTACATACAGTGATTTATTAAAACTTTTTCAGCGCTGCTCGATATCTGGCAGATGCAAAATACCACTACTTTGTGGTACACCCAATGATTTATGTAAACTTTTTCAGCACTGCTCGATATCTCCCACATGCAAAATACCACTACATTGTGGTACACACATCGATTTATTTAAACTTTTTCAGCACTGCTCGATACCTCCAAGATGCAAAATTCCAATACTTTCTGGAACATACAATGATTTATTTAAACTTGTTCAGCACTGCTCGATATCTCTCAGATGCTATATACCACTATTTTGTGGTACATGCAATGTTTTATTTAAACTTTTTCAGCACTGCTCGATATCTCGCAGATGCATAATACCACTACTTTGTGGTACAAACAAAGTTTTATTTAAACTTTTTCAGCCCTGCTCAATATCTCCCAGATGCAAATTACCACTACTTCGTTGTACATACAATGATTTATTTAAACTTTTTCAGCACTGCTCGATATCTCCCAGATGTAAAATACCACTACTTAGCGGTACATACAATGAGTTATTTATCCTTTTTCAGCACAGCTCGATATCTGCCAGATGCAATATACCACTACTTTGTGGTACATACAATGTTTTATTTAAACATTTTCAGCACGGCTCCATATCTCCCAGATGCAAAATACCACTACTTGATGGTACGTACAAAGTTTTATTTAAACTTTTTCAGCACTGCTCGATATCTCCCATATGCAGAATACCACAACTTTGTGGTAAATCCAATGTTTTATTTAAACTTTTTCAGCACTGCTCAATATCTCCCAGATGCATAATACCACTACTTTGTGGTACATACAATGATTTATTTAAACTTTTTCAGCACTGCTCGATATCTCCCAGATGTAAAATACCACTACTTAGCGGTACATACAATGAGTTATTTATCCTTTTTCAGCACAGCTCGATATCTGCCAGATGCAATATACCACTACTTTGTGGTACATACAATGTTTTATTTAAACATTTTCAGCACGGCTCCATATCTCCCAGATGCAAAATACCACTACTTGATGGTACGTACAAAGTTTTATTTAAACTTTTTCAGCACTGCTCGATATCTCCCAGATGCAAAATACCACTACTTCGTGGTACATACAATGTCTTATTTGAACCTTTTCAGCAATGCTCGATATCCCCCAGATGCAAAATACCACTACTTCGTGGTACATTCATTGTTCTATTTAAACTTTTTCAGCACTGCTTGATATCTCCCAGATGCAAAACACCACTACTTTGTGGTACATACAATGTTTTATTTAAACTTTTTCAGCACTGCTCGATATCCCCCTGATGCAAAATACCACTATTTTGTGGTACATACAATGTTTTATTTAAACCTTTTCAGCACTGCTCGATATCTCACAGATGCAAAATACCACTACTTTGTGGTACATACAATGTTTTATTTAAACTTTTTCAGCACTGCTCAATATCTCCCTCATGCAAAATACCACTACTTTGTGGTACATACAATGTTATATTTAAACTTTTTCAGCACTCCTCGATATCTCCCAAATACAAAATACCACTACTTCGTGGTACATAACAATGATTTATTTAAACTTTTTCAGCAGTGCTCGATATCTCCCAGATGCTAAATACCAGTACTTTGTGGTACATACAATGTTCTATTTAAACTTTTTCAGCACTGCTCGATATCTGCAACATGCACAATACCACTACTTTGTATTAAATACAATGATTTATTTAAACTTTTTCAGCACTGCTCGATTCTCCCAGATGCAAAATACCACTACTACGTGGTACATACAATGTCTTATTTGAACCTTTGCAGCAATGCTCGATATCCCCCTGATGCAAAATACCACTACTTCGTGGTACATTCATTGCTTTATTTAAACTTCTTCAGCACTGCTTAATATCTCCCAGATGCAAAACACCACTAATTTGTGATACATACAATGATTTATTAAAACATTTCAGCACTGCTCGATATCTCCCAGATCAAAATACCACAATTTTGTGGTACATACAATGTTTTATTTTAACCTTTTCAGCACTGCTCGATATCTCACAGATGCAAAATACCACTACTTTGTGGTACATTCAATGTTTTATTTAAACTTTTTCAGCACTGCTCGATATCTCCCACATGCAAAATACCACTACTTTGTGGTACATACAATGTTTTATTTAAACTTTTTCAGCACTGCTCGATATCTCCCAAATACAAAATACCACTACTTCATGGTACATAACAATGATTTATTTAAACTTTTTCAGCACTGCTCCATATCTCCCAGATGCTAATTACCACTACTTTGTGGTACATACAATGATTTATTTAAACTTTTTCAGCACTGCTCGATATCTCCCAGTGGCAAAATACCACCACTTTGAGCTCTATACAATGTTTTATTTAAACTTCTTCAACAGTGCTCGATATTTCCCAGATGCAAAAAACCACTACTTTGTGGTACATACAATGATTTATCAAAACTTTTTCAGCACTGCTCGATATCTTCCAGATGCCAAATACCACTACTTTGTGGTACATACAATGTTTTATTTAAACTTTTTCAGCACTGCTCGATATCTCCCAGATGCAAATAACTACTCCTTTATGATACATTCAATGATTTATTTAAACTTTATCACCACTGCGCAATATCTCCCAGATGCAAAATACCACTACTTCGTGTTACATAATATGATTTATTTAAACTTTTTCAGCACTGCTCGATATCTCCAAGATGCAAAATACCACTACTTAGTGGTAGATACAATGATTTTTTCAAACTTTTTCAACATTGCTCGATATCTCCCAGATGCAGAATACCACTACTTCGTGGAATATACAATGATTTATTTAAACTTTTTCCCCACTGCTCGCTATCTCCCAGATGCAAAATACCACTACTTTGTGGTACATACAACGATTTATTTAAACTTTTTCAGCCCTGCTCGGTATCTCCCAGATGCAAAGTACCACTACTTCGTGGTAGATACAATGATTTATTTAAAGTATTTCAGTACTGCTCGATATCTCCGAGATGCAAAATACCACTACTTTGTTGTACATACAATGTTTTATGTAAACTGTTTCTGCACTACTGGATATCTCCCAGATGCAAAATATCACTACTTCGTGGCACATACAATGTCTTATTTGAACCTTTTCAGCAATGCTCGATATCCCCCAGATGCAAAATACCACTACTTCGTGGTACATACAATGTCTTATTTCAACCTTTCAGCACTGCTCGATATCTCCCAGATGCAAAATACCACTACTTTGTGGTACATACAATGTTTTATTTAAACTGTTTCAGCACTACTGGATATCTTCCAGATGCAAAATATCACTACTTCGTGGTACAGGCAATGTTTTAATTAAACTTGTTCATCACTGCTCGATATCTCCCAGATGCAAAATACCACTACTTTGTGGTACATACAATGTATTATTTAAACTTGTTCAGCACTGCTCGATATCTCCCGGATGCAAAACTCCACCACTTTGTGGTACATACAATGATTTATTAAAACTTTTCAGCACTGCTCGATATCTCCCAGATGCAAAATACCACTACTTTGTGGTACATACAACGATTTAATTAAACTTTTTCAGCACTGCTCGATACCTCCAAGATGCAAAATTCCAATACTTTCTGGAACATACAATGATTTATTTAAACTTTTTCAGCAGTGTTCGATATCTTCCAGATGCTAAATACCAGTACTTTGTGGTACATACTATGTTCTATTTAAACTTTTTCAGCACTGCTCGATATCTGCCACATGCAAAATACCAATATTTTGTGGTACATACAATGATTTATTTTTAACTCTTTCAGCACTGCTCGATATCTCCCAGATGCAAAATACCACTACTTCGTGGTTCATACAATGATTTCTTTAAACTTGTTCAGCACTGCTCGATATCTCTCAGATGCTATGTACCACTACTTTGTGGTACATGCAATGTTTTATTTAAACTTTTTCAGCACTGCTCGATATCTCGCAGATGCATAATACCACTACTTTGTGGTACAAACAATGTTTTATTTAAACTTTTTCATCACTGCTCGATATCTCCCAGATGCAAATTACCACTACTTCGTTGTACATACAATGATTTATTTAAACTTTTTCAGCACTGCTCGATATCTCCCAGATGTAAAATACCACTACTTAGAGGTACATACAATGAGTTATTTAACCTTTTTCAGCACAGCTCGATATCTGCCAGATGCAATATACCAATACTTTGTGGTACATACAATGTTTTATTTAAACATTTTCAGCACTGCTCCATATCTCCCATATGCAAAATACCACTACTTGATGGTACGTACAAAGTTTTATTTAAACTTTTTCAGCACTGCTCGATATCTCCCATATGCAGAATACCACAACTTTGTGGTAAATCCAATGTTTTATTTAAACTTTTTCAGCACTTCTCAATATCTCCCAGATGCATAATACCACTAATTTGTGGTACATACAATGATTTATCAAAACTTTTTCAGCACTGCTCGATATCTCCCAGATGCCAAATACCACTACTTTGTGGTACATACAATGTTTTATTTAAACTTTTTCAGTACTGCTCGATATCTCCCAGATGCAAAATACCACTACTCCTTGGTGCATACATTGTTTTATTTAAACTTTTTCAGCACTGCTCAATATCTCTCAGATGCTAAATACCACTACTTTGTGGTACATACAATGACTTATTTAAACTTTTTCAGCACTGCTCGATATCACCCAGTGGCAAAATACCACTACTTTGAGCTCTATACAATGTTTTATTTAAACTTTTTCAACAGTGCTCGATATCTCCCAGATGCAAAAAACCACTACTTTGTGGTACATACAATGATTTATCAAAACTTTTTCAGCACTGCTCGATATCTCCCAGATGCCAAATACCACTACTTTGTGGTACATACAATGTTTTATTTAAACTTTTTCAGCACTGCTCGATATCTCCCAGATGCAAATTACTACTCCTTTGTGATACATTCAATGATTTATTTAAACTTTATCACCACTGCGCGATATCTCCCAGATGCAAAATACCACTACTTCGTGTTACATAATATGATTTATTTAAACTTCTTCAGCACTGCTCGATATCTCCTAGATCAAAATACCACAATTTTGTGGTACATACAATGTTTTATTTTAACCTTTTCAGCACTGCTCGATATCTCACAGATGCAAAATACCACTACTTTGTGGTACATACAATGTTTTATTTAAACTTTTTCAGCACTGCTCGATATCTCCCACATGCAAAATACCACTACTTTGTGGTACATACAATGTTTTATTTAAACTTTTTCAGCACTGCTCAATATCTCCCAAATACAAAATACCATTACTTCATGGTATATAACAATGATTTATTTAAACTTTTTCAGCACTGCTCAATATCTCCCAGATGCAAAATACCACTACTTTGTGGTTCATACAATGTTTTATTTAAACTTTTTCAGCAGTGCTCGATATCACCCAGATGCTAAATACCAGTACTTTGTGGTACATACAATGTTCTATTTAAACTTTTTCAGCACTGCTCGATATCTGCCACATGCACAATACCACTACTTTGTGGTACATACAATGATTTATGTAAACTTTTTCAGCACTGCTCGATTCTCCCAGATGCAAAATACCACTACTTCGTGGTACATACAATGTTTCATTTAAACTTGTTCAGCACTGCTCAATATCTCACAGATATAAAATACCGCTACTTTGTGGTACACACAATGTTTTATTTAAACTTTTTCAGCACTGCTCGATAACTCACAGATGCAAAATACCACTACTTTGTGGTACATACAATGTTATATTTAAACTTCTTCAGCACTGCTCAATATCTCCCAGATGCATAATACCACAACTTTGTGGTACATACAATGATTTATCAAAACTTTTTCAGCACTGCTCGATATCTCCCAGATGCCAAATACCACTACTATGTGGTACATACAATGTTTTATTTAAACTTTTTCAGTACTGCTCGATATCTCCCAGATGCAAAATACCAATACTCCTTGGTGCATACATTGTTTTATTTAAACTTTTTCAGCACTGCTTGATATCTCCCAGATGCTAAATACCACTACTTTGTGGTACATACAATGATTTATTTAAACTTTTTCAGCACTGCTCGATATCTCCCAGTGGCAAAATACCACTACTTTGAGCTCTATACAATGTTTTATTTAAACTTCTTCAACAGTGCTCGATATCTCCCAGATGCAAAAAACCACTACTTTGTGGTACATACAGTGATTTATCAAAACTTTTTCAGCACTGCTCGATATCTTCCAGATGCCAAATACCACTACTTTGTGGTACATACAATGTTTTATTTAAACTTTTTCAGCACTGCTCGATATCTCCCAGATGCAAATTACTACTCCTTTGTGATACATTCAATGATTTATTTAAACTTTATCACCACTGCGCAATATCTCCCAGATGCAATATACCACTACTTCGTATTACATAATATGATTTATTTAAACTTTTTCAGCACTACTCGATATCTCCCAGATGCAAAATACCACTACTTTGTGGTACATACAATGTTTTATTTAAACTGTTTCTGCACTACTGGATTTCTCCCAGATGCAAAATATCACTACTTCGTGGTACATACAATGTCTTATTTGAACCTTTTCAGCAATGCTCGATATCCCCCAGATGCAAAATACCACTACTTCGTGGTACATACAATGTCTTATTTGAACCTTTCAGCAATGCTCGATATCCCCCAGATGCAAAATACCACTACTTCGTGGTACATTCATTGTTTTATTTAAATTTTTTCAGCACTGCTTGATATCTCCCAGATGCAAAACACCACTACTTTGTGGTGCATACAATGATTTATTAAAACATTTCAGCACTGCTCGATATCTCCCAGATGAAAATACCACTATTTTGTGGTACATACATTGTTTTATTTAAACCTTTTCAGCACTGCTCAATATCTCACAGATGCAAAATACCACTACTTTGTGGAACATACAATGTCTTATTTAAACTTTTTCAGCACTGCTCGACATCTCCCTCGTGCAAAATACCACTACTTTGTGGTACATACAATGTTTTATTTAAACTTTTTCAGCACTGCTTGATATCTCCCAAATACAAAATACCACTATTTCGTGGTACATTACAATGATTTATTTGAACTTTTTCAGCACTGCTCGATATCTCCCAGATGCAAAATACCACTACTTTGTGGTTCATACAATGTTTTATTTCAACTTTTTCAGCAGTGCTCGATACCTCACAGATTCAAAATACCAATACTTCGTGGTACATACAATGTTTTATTTCAACTTGTTCAGCACTGCTCGATATCTCACAGATATAAAATACCACTACTTTGTGGTACACACAATGTTTTATTTAAACTTTTTCTGCACTGCTCGATAACTCCCAGATGCAAAATGCCACTACTTAGTGGTACATACAGTGTTATATTTAAACTTTTTCAGCACTGCTCGATATCTCTCATTTGCAAAATACCACTACTTCCTGGTACATACAATGATTTACCTAAACTTTTTCAGCACTGCTCGATATCTCCCAGATGCAAAATACCACTTCTTTGTGGTACATACAATGTTTTATTTAAACTTTTTCAGCACTGTTCGATATCTAGCAGATGCAAAATACCACTACCTCGTGGTACATACAATGATTTATTATACTTTTTCAGCACTGCACTATATCTCCCAGATGCAAAATACCACTACTTTGTGGTATATTCAATGATTTATTGAAACATATTCAGCACTGCTAGATATCTCCCAGATGCAAAATAACACTACTTTGTGGTACAAAAACGGATTTATTTAAACTTTTTCAGCACTGCACGATACCTCCCAGATGAAAATACCACTACTTCGTGGTTCAAAATATGATCTATTTAAACTTTTTCAGCACTGCCATTATCTCACAGATGCAAAATACCACTACTTTGTGGTACGTACAATGTTTTATTTAAATTTTTTCACCACCGCTCGATACCTCCCTGATGCAAAGAACCACTACTTCGTGGTACATAGGATGATTTATTTAAACTTTTTCAGCACTAATTTATATCTCCCTGATAAAAAAATACCTCTACTTTGTGGTACATACAATGTTTTATTTAAACTTTTTCAGCACTGCTCGATATCTCCCAGATGCAAAATGCCACTACTTCGTGGTACATACAATGATTTATTTTAACGTTTTCAGAACTGCTCAATATCTCCCAGATGCAAAATACCACTACTTTGTGGTACATACAATGTTTTATTTGAACTTCTTCAGCACTGCTCGTTATCTCCCCGATGCAAAATACCACTACTTTGTGGTACACATAATGATTTATTAAAACTTCTTCAGCACTGCTCAATATCTCCCAGATACAAAATAACACTACTTTGTGGTACATACAATGTTTTATTTAAATTTTTTCAACACAGCTTGATATCTCCCAGATGTAAAATACCACTGCTTCATGGTATATACAATGATTTATTTATACTTTTTCAGCACTGCTCGATATCTCCCAGATGCAAAATACCACTAATTTGTGGTACAAACAACGATTTATTTAAACAATTCAGCGCTGCTCGATATCTCCCAGATGCAAAATACCATTACTTCGTGGTACATACAATGATTTATTTATGCTTTTTCAGCAATGCTCGTATTCCCCACTTGCTAAACACCACTACTTTGTGGTACATACAATGTTTTATTTGAACTTCTTCAGCACAGCTCGATATCTCCCCGATGCAAAATACACTACTTTGTGGTACACATAATGATTTATTAAAACTTCATCAGCACTGCTCAATATCTCCCAGATGCAAAATATCACTACTTTGTGGTTCATACAATGTTTTATTTAATCTTTTTCAGCAGTACTTGATATCTCCCAGAAGCTAAATAACAGTACTTTGTGGTACATACAATGTTCTATTTCAACTTTTTCAGCACTGCTCGATATCTGCCACATGCAAAATACCACTACTTTGTGCTACATACCATGTTGTATTTAAATTTTTTCAGCACTGCTCAATATCTCACAGATATAAAATACCATTACTTTGTGGTACACACAATGTTTTATTTAAAGTTTTTCAGCACTGCTCGATATCTCCCAGATGCAAAATGCCACTACTTTGTGGTACATACAATGATTTATTTTAACGTTTTCAGCACTGCTCAATATCTCCCAGATGCAAAATACCACTACTTCGTGGAACATACAATGATTTATTTAAACTTTTTCAGCGCTGCTTGATATTTCACAGTTGCAAAACACCAATACTTTGTAGTAAATACAATGTTTTATTTAAACTTCTTCAGCACTACTCTATATCTCCCAGATGCAAAATACCACTACTTTGTGGTACATTCAATGTTTTATTTAAACTTTTTCAGCACTGCTCGATGTCTCCCAGATGCAAAATACCACTACTTCGTGGACCTACAATGTTTTATATAACTTTTTCAGGACTGATCGATATCTCCCAGATGCAAAATAACACTACTTCGTGGTACATAAAATGAATTATTTAAACTTTTTCAGCACTGCTCGATATCTCCCAGATGCAAAATACCACTACTTCGGGGTACATACAATGAATGATTTAAACTTTTTCAGCACTGCTCGATATCTCCCAGATGCAAAATACCACTACTTTGTGGTACATACAATGTTTTATTGAAACATATTCAGCACTGCTCGATATCTCCCAGATGCAAAATTCCATTACTTTGTGGTACATGAAATGTTTTATTTAAACTTTTTCAGCACTACTCGATATCTCCCAGATGCAAAATACAACTACTTCATGGACCATACAATGTTTTATTTAAATTTATTCAGCACTGCTCGATATCTCCCAGATGCAAAATACCACTACTTTGTGGTACATACAATTATTTACTTAAACTTTTTCAGCACTGCTCGATATGCCACAGATGCAAAATACCACTACTTCGTGGTACATACAATGATATATTTACACTTTTTCAGCACTGCTCGATATCTCCCAGATGCAAAGTACCACTACTTTGTGGTACATACAATGTTTTATTTAAACTTTTTCAGTACTGCTCGATATCTCCCAGATGCAAAATACCACCACTTTGAGGTACATACAATGTTTTATTTAAACTTTTTCAGTACTCCTCCATATCCCCCAGATGCAAAATACCACTACTTTTTGGTACATACAATGTTTTATTTGAACTTCTTCTGCACTGCTCGACATCTCCCTGATGCAAAATACCACTACTTTGTGGTACACATAATGATTTATTAAAACATCTTCAGCACTGCTCAATATCTCCCAGATGGAAAATAACACTACTGTGTGGTACATACAATGTTTTATTTAAATTTTTTCAACACTGCTTGATATCTCCCAGATGTAAAATACCACAGCTTCGTGGTATATACAATGATTTATTTATACTTTTTCAGCACTGCTCGATATCTCCCAGATGCAAAATACCACTACTTTGTGGTACAAACAATGATTTATTTAAACATTTCAGCACTGCTCGATATCTCCCAGATGCAAAATACCATTACTTCGTGGTACATACAATGATTTATTTGTGCTTTTTCAGCAATGCTCGTATTCCCCACTTGCTAAACACCACTACTTTGTGGTACATACAATGTTTTATTTGAACTTCTTCAGCACTGCTCGATATCTCCCCGATGCAAAATACCACTACTTTGTGGTACACATAATGATTTATTAAAACTTCTTCAGCACTGCTCAATATCTCCCAGATGCAAAATAACACTACTTTGTGGTTCATACAATGTTTTATTTAATCTTTTTCAGCAGTGCTTGATATCTCCCAGAAGCTAAATACCAGTACTTTGTGGTACATACAATGTTCTATTTAAACTTTTTCAGCACTGCTCGATATCTGCCACATGCAAAATACCACTACTTTGTGCTACATACCATGTTGTATTTAAATTTTTTCAGCACTGCTCATATCTCACAGATATAAAATACCATTACTTTGTGGTACACACAATGTTTTATTTAAAGTTTTTCAGCACTGCTCGATATCTCCCAGATGCATATGCCACAACTTCGTGGTACATACAATGATTTATTTTAACGTTTTCAGCACTGCTCAATATCTCCCAGATGCAAAATACCACTACTTCGTGGAACATACAATGATTTATTTAAACTTTTTCAGCACTGCTTGATATTTCACAGTTGCAAAACACCAATATTTTGTAGTACATACAAGTTTTATTTAAACTTCTTCAGCACTGCTCTATATCTCCCAGATGCAAAATACCACTACTTTGTGGTACGTTCAATGTTTTATTTAAACTTTTTCAGCACTGCTCGATGTCTCCCAGATGCAAAATACCACTACTTCGTGGACCTACAATGTTTTATATAACTTTTTCAGGACTGATCGATATCTCCCAGATGCAAAATAGCACTACTTCGTGGTACATACAATGAATTATTTAAACTTTTTCACCACTGCTCGATATCTCCCAGATGCTAAATACCAGTACTTGGTGGTACATACAATGTTCTATTTAAACTTTTTCAGCACTGCTTGATATTTGCCACATGCAAAATATCACTACTTTGTGGTACATACAATGATTTATTTAAACTTTTTCAGCACTGCTCGACTCTAAGATGCAAAATACCACTACTTCGTGGTACATACAATGATTTATTTAAACTTGTTCAGCAATGCTCGATATCACCCAGATGCTAAATACCACTACTTTGTGGAACATACCATGTTTTATTTAAACTTTTTCAGCACTGCTCGATATGTACCAGATGAAAATTACCAGTACTTTGTGGTACATACAATGTTTATTTAAACTTCTTCAGCACTGCTCGATATCTCACAGATGCAAAACACCACTACTTCGTGGTACATACAATGACTCATTTAAACTTTTTCGGCACTGCTTGATATCTCCCATATGCAAAATGCCGCTACTTTGTGATACATTCAATGAATTATTTAAACTTTTTCAGTACTGCTCGATATCTCCCAGATGCAAAATACCAATACGTTGTGGTACATACGATGTTTAATTTAAACTTTTTCTGCACTGCTCGATATGTCCCAGATGCAAAATACCACTACTTCGCTGTACATACAATGATTTATTTAAAGTTTTTCAGCACTGCTCGATATCTCCCAGATGCAAAATAACACTACTTCGTGGTACATACAATGAATTATTTAAACTTTTTCACCACTGCTCGATATCTCCCAGATGCAAATACCACAACTTCGTGGTACAACCAACGATTTATTTAAACTTTTTAAGGACTGCTCGATATCTCCCAGATGCAAAATGCCACTACTTCGTGGTACATACAATGATTTATTTTAACGTTTTCAGCACTGCTCGATATCTCCCAGATGCAAAATATCACTACTTCGTGGAACATACAATGATTAATTTAAACTTTTTCAGCACTTCTCGATATCTCCCAGTTGCAAAACACCACTACTTTGAGGTACATACAATGTTTTATTTAAACTTCTTCAGCACTGCTCTATATCTCCCAGATGCAAAATACCACTACTTAGTGGTACATACAATGTTTTATTTAAGCTTTTTCAGCACTGCTCGATATCTCCCGGATGCAAAATACCACTACTTTGTGGACCTACAATGTTTTATTTAAACTTTTTCAGGACTGATCGATATCTCCCAGATGCAAAATACCAATACTTCCTGGTACATACAATGATTTATCTACACTTTTTCAGCACTTCTCGATATCACCCAGATGGAAAAAAACGACTACTTTGTGGTACATACAATGATTTATTTACACTTTCTCAGCACTGCTTGACATCTCCCAGATGCAAAATGCCACTACTTTGTGATACATACAATATCTTATTTAAACTTTTTCAGCACTGCTCAATATCTCCAAAATGCAAAATACCACTACTTCATGGTACATACAATGATTTATGTAAACTTTTTCAGCACTGTTCGATAATTCCCAGATGCAAAGTACCAATACTTTGTGGTACATACAATGTTTTATTTAAACTGTTTCAGCGCTGCTGGATATCTCCCAGATGCAAAAGACCACTACTTCGTGGTACTTACAATGATTTATTTAAACTTTTTCAGCACTGCTCGATATCCCCCAGATGCGAAATACCACTACTTCGTGGTACATACAATGAGTTATATAAGCTTTTCCAGCACTGCTCGATATTTCCCAGATGCAAAATACAACTACTTAGTGGTACATACAAAGTTTAATTTAAACTTTTTCAGCACTGCTCGATATCTCCCAGATGCAAAATACCACTACTTTGTGGTACACACAAATATTTATTTTAACTTTTTCAGCACTGCTCGATATCCCCCAGATGCAAATTACCACTACTTGGTACATACAATGATTTATTTGAACTTCTTCAGCACTGCTCGATATCTCCCCGATGCAAAATACCACTACTTTGTGGTACACATAATGATTTATTAAAACATCTTCAGCACTGCTCAATATCTCCCAGATGGAAAATAACACTACTTTGTGGTACATACAATGTTTTATTTAAATTTTTTCAACACTGCTTGATATCTCCCAGATGTAAAATACCACAGCTTCGTGGTATATACAATGATTTATTTATACTTTTTCAGCACTGCTCGATATCTCCCAGATGCAAAATACCACTACTTTGTGGTACAAACAATGATTTATTTAAACATTTCAGCACTGCTCTATATCTCCCAGATGCAAAATACCATTACTTCGTGGTACTTACAATGATTTATTTGTGCTTTTTCAGCAATGCTCGTATTCCCCACTTGCTAAACACCACTACTTTGTGGTACATACAATGTTTTATTTGAACTTCTTCAGCACTGCTCGATATCTCCCCGATGCAAAATACCACTACTTTGTGGTACACATAATGATTTATTAAAACTTCTTCAGCACTGCTCAATATCTCCCAGATGCAAAATAACACAACTTTGTGGTTCATACAATGTTTTATTTAATCTTTTCCAGCAGTGCTTGATATCTCCCAGAAGCTAAATACCAGTACTTTGTGGTACATACAATGTTCTATTTAAACTGTTTCAGCACTGCTCGATATCTGCCACATGCAAAATACCACTACTTTGTGCTACGTACCATGTTGTATTTAAATTTTTTCAGCACTGCTCAATATCTCACAGATATAAAATACCATTACTTTGTGGTACACACAATGTTTTATTTAAAGTTTTTCAGCACTGCTCGATATCTCCCAGATGCATATGCCACAACTTCGTGGTACATACAATGATTTATTTTAACGTTTTCAGCACTGCTCAATATCTCCCAGATGCAAAATACCACTACTTCGTGGAACATACAGTGATTTATTTAAACTTTTTCAGCACTGCTTGATATTTCACAGTTGCAAAACACCAATACTTTGTAGTACATACAATGTTTTATTTAAACTTCTTCAGCACTGCTCTATATCTCCCAGATGCAAAATACCACTACCTTGTGGTACATTCAATGTTTTATTTAAACTTTTTCAGCACTGCTCGATGTCTCCCAGATGCAAAATACCACTACTTCGTGGACCTACAATGTTTTATATAACTTTTTCAGGACTGATCGATATCTCCCAGATGCAAAATAGCACTACTTCGTGGTACATACAATGAATTATTTAAACTTTTTCACCACTGCTCGATATCTCCCAGATGCTAAATACCAGTACTTTGTGGTACATACAATGTTCTATTTAAACTTTTTCAGCACTGCTTGATATTTGCCACATGCAAAATATCACTACTTTGTGGTACATACAATGATTTATTTAAACTTTTTCAGCGCTGCTCGACTCTAAGATGCAAAATACCACTACTTCGTGGTACATACAATGATTTATTTAAACTTGTTCAGCAATGCTCGATATCACCCAGATGCTAAATACCACTACTTTGTGGTACATACCATGTTTTATTTAAACTTTTTCAGCTCTGCTCGATATGTACCAGATGAAAATTACCAGTACTTTGTGGTACATACAATGTTTATTTAAACTTCTTCAGCACTGCTCGATATCTCACAGATGCAAAACACCACTACTTCGTGGTACATACAATGACTCATTTAAACTTTTTCGGCACTGCTCGATATCTCCCATATGCAAAATGCCGCTACTTTGTGATACATTCAATAAATTATTTAAACTTTTTCAGTACTGCTCGATATCTCCCAGATGCAAAATACCAATACGTTGTGGTACATACGATGTTTAATTTAAACTTTTTCTGCACTGCTCGATATGTCCCAGATGCAAAATACCACTACTTCGCTGTACATACAATGATTGATTTAAAGTTTTTCAGCACTGCTGGATATCTCCCAGATGCAAAATAACACTACTTCGTGGTACATACAATGAATTATTTAAACTTTTTCACCACTGCTCGATATCTCCCAGATGCAAATACCACAACTTCGTGGTACAACCAATGATTTATTTAAACTTTTTAAGGACTGCTCGATATCTCCCAGATGCAAAATGCCACTACTTCGTGGTACATACAATGATTAATTTAAACTTTTTCAGCACTGCTCGATATCTCCCAGTTGCAAAACACCACTACTTTGTGGTACATACAATGTTTTATTTAAACTTCTTCAGCACTGCTCTATATCTCCCAGATGCAAAATACCACTACTTAGTGGTACATACAATGTTTTATTTAAGCTTTTTCAGCACTGCTCGATATCTCCCGGATGCAAAATACCACTACTTTGTGGACCTACAATGTTTTATTTAAACTTTTTCAGGACTGATCGATATCTCCCAGATGCAAAATACCAATACTTCCTGGTACATACAATGATTTATCTACACTTTTTCAGCACTTCTCGATATCACCCAGATGAAAAACACGACTACTTTGTGGTACATACAATGATTTATTTACACTTTCTCAGCACTGCTTGACATCTCCCAGATGCAAAATGCCACTACTTTGTGATACATACAATATCTTATTTAAACTTTTTCAGCACTGCTCGATATCTCCCAGATGCAAAATACCACTACTTTGTGGTTCATACAATGTTTCATTTAATCTTTTTCGGCAGTGCTCGCTATCTCCCAGATGCTAAACACCAGTACTTTGTGGTACATACAATGATTTACTTAAACTTTTTTAGCACAACACGATATCACCCAAATGCAAAATACCACTACTTCGTGGTACATACAATGATTTATTTAAACTTTTTCAGCACTGCTCGATATCTTCCAGATGCAAAATACCACTACTTCGTGGTACATGCAATGTTTTATTTACACTTATTCAGCACTGCTCGATATCTCCCAGATATAAAATACCACTACTTCGTGGTACATACAATGTTTTATTTAAACTTTTTCAGCACTGCTCGATATCTCCCAGATGCAAAATACCACTACCTCTTGGTACATACAATGTTTCATTTAAACTTTTTCAGCTCTGCTCGATATCTCCCAGATGCAAAATACCACTACTTCGTGGTACATACAATGATTTATGTGAACTTTTTCAGCACTCTTCGATATCTCCCAGATGAAAAGTACCTCTACTTTGTGGTACATACAATGTTTTAATTAAACATTTTCACTGCTGCTCGACATCTCCCAGATGCAAAAGACCACTACTTCGTGGTACATACAATGATTTATTTAAACTTTTCAGCACTGCTCAGTATCTCCAAAATGCTAAATACCACTACTTCATGGTACATACAATGATTTATGTAAACTTTTTCAGCACTGTTCGATAATTCCCAGATGCAAAGTACCAATACTTTGTGGTACATACAATGTTTTATTTAAACTGTTTCAGCGCTGCTGGATATCTCCCAGATGCAAAAGACCACTACTTCGTGGTACTTACAATGATTTATTTAAACGTTTTCAGCAGTGCTCGATATCCCCCAGATGCGAAATACCACTACTTCGTGGTACATACAATGAGTTATATAAGCTTTTCCAGCACTGCTCGATATTTCCCAGATGCAAAATACAACTACTTAGTGGTACATACAAAGTTTAATTTAAACTTTTTCAGCACTGCTCGATATCTCCCAGATGCAAAATACCACTACGTTGTGGTACACACAATGATTTATTTAAACTTTTTCAGCACAACTCGATATCACCCAAATGCAAAATACCACTACTTCGTGGTACATACAATGATTTATTCAAACGTTTTCAGCACTGCTCGATATCTGCCAGATGCAAAATACCACTACTTTGTGGTACATACAATGTTTAATTTAAACTTTTTCAGCACCGCACGATATCTCCCAGATATAAAATACCACAACTTTGAGGTACATACAATGATTTATTTAAATTTTTTCAGCGCAGCTCGATATTTCACAGATGCAAAATACCTCTACTTTGTGGCACGTACAATGCTTTATTTAAACTTTTTCAGCACTGAACGATATATCCCAGATGCAAAATACCACTAATTCGTGGTACACACAATTATTTATTTTAACTTTTTCAGCACTGCTCAATATCCCCCAGATGCAAATTACCACTACTTCGTGGTACATACAATGATTTATTTAATCTTTTTCAGCATTGGTCGATATCTCCACGATGCAAAATAACACTACTTCGTGGTACATGGAATGTTTTATTTTTACTTTTTCAGCACTGCTCGATATCTCCCAGATGCAAAAGACCGCTACTTTGTGGTACATACATTGTTTTATTTAAACTTTTTCTGCAGTACTCGATATCTCCAGGATGCAAAATACCACTACTTCGTGGTACATGGAATGTTTTATTTAAACTTTTTCAGCACTGCTCGATATCTCCCATATGCAAAATACCATTACTTTGTGGTACATACAGTAACTTATTTAATCTTTATCAGCACTGCTCGTTATCTCCCAGATGCAAAATACAACTACTTCTTGGTACATACAATGATTTATTTACACTTTTTCAGCACTGCTCGATATCCCCCAGATGCAAAATACCACCATTTCGTGGTACACAAAATGATTTATTTAAACTTTTTCAGCACTACTCGATATCTCCCAAATGCAAAATACCACTACTTCGTGCTTTATATAATGTTTTACTTAAACTTTTTCAGCACAGCACGATATCTCTCAGATGCAAAATACCACTACTTCGTGGTACATACAATGATTTATTTAAACTTTTTCAGCATTGCTCGATATCTCCCAAATGCAGAATACCACTACTTTGTGGTACGTACAATGTTATATTTAAACTTTTTCAGCACTGCTCGATATCTCCCAGATGCAAAATACCACCACGTCGTGGTACATACATTAATATATTTAAACATTTTGAGCATTGCTCGATATCTCCCAGATGCAAAATACCACTACTTTGTGGTACATACAATGATTTACTTAAACTTTTTCAGCTCTGCTCGATATCTCCCAGATTCAAAATACCACTAATATGTGATACATACAATGTTTTATTTAAACTTTTTCAGCACTGCTCGATATCTCCCAGAAGCAAAACACCACTACTTCGTGGTACATACAATGGTTTATTTAAACTTTTTTAGCACTGCTCGATATCTCCCAGATGCGAAGTACCTCTACTTTGTGGTACATACAATGTTTTATTTAAACTTTTTCAGTAGTGCTCGATATCTCCCACATGCAAAATACCACTACTTCGTGGTACATACATTGACTTATGTAAACTTTTTCAGCACTGTTCGGTATCTCCCAGATGCAAGGTACCACTACTTTGTGGTACATACAATGTTTTACTTAAACTTTTTCAGCGCTGCTCGATATCTCCAAGGTGCAAAAGACCACTACTTCGTGGTACATACAATGATTTATTTAAACTTTTTCTGCACTGCTCGATATCTCCCAGATGCAAAATACCACTACTTTGTGGTATATACAATGATTTACAAAAACTTTTTCAGCACTGCTCAATATCTCCCAGACGCAAAACACCACTACCTTGTGGTATATACAATGATTTATTAAAAAGTTTAAAGCACTGGTGATATTTGCCAGATGCAAAATACCACTACTTTGTGGTTCATACAATGTTTAATTTTAAACTTTCTCAGCACTGCTCGATATCTCCCAGACGCAAAATACCACTACTTTGTGGTAAATACAATGATTTATTTAAACTTTTTCAGCACAGCTCGATATCTCTCAGATGCAAAATACCACTACTTCGTGGTACATACAGTGATTTATTTAAACTTTTTCAGCACAGCTCCATATCCCCCAGATGCAAAATACCACTACTTCGTGGTACATACAATGTTTCATTTAAACATTTTCAGCACTGCTCGATACCTCCCAGAAGCAAAATACCACTACTTCGTGGTACATACAATGTTTTATTTAATTTTTTTCAGCACTGCTCGATATTTCCCAGATGCACATGACCATTAGTTCGTGGTACATACAATGATTTATTTAAACTTTTTTATGCACTGCTCGATATCCCCCAGATTCAATATACCACAACTCCATGGTACATACAATGATTTATTTAAACTTTTTCAGCACTGCTTGATATCTCCCAGTTGCAAAATAACACTACCTCCTGGTATATACAATGCTTTATTAAAACGTTTACAGCACTGCTCGATATCTGCCAGATGCAAAATACCACTACTTTGTGGTACATACAATGTTTAATTTAAACTTTTTCAGCACTGTTTGATATCTCCCAGATGCAAAATACCACTACTTCATGGTATTTACAATGATTTAATAAATCATTTTCAGCACTTCTCGGTATCTGCAAGATTTAAAATACCACTACTTTCTGGTACATACAAAGTTTAATTTAAACTTTTTCAGCACTGATCGAGGTCTCGCAGGTGCAAAATACCACTTCTTTGTGCTACATACAATGATTTATTTACACTTTTTCAGCACAGCTCCATATCTCCCAGATGCAAAATACCACTACTTCGTGGTACATACAATGATTTGTTTAATCTTTTTCAGCACTGCTCGATATCTCCCAGATGCAAAATACCAATACTTTGTGGTACATACAATGTTTTATTTAAACTTTTTCAGCACTGCTCAATATCTCCCTCATGCAAAATACCACTACTTTGTGGTACATACAATGTTATATTTAAACTTTTTCAGCACTCCTCGATATCTCCCAAATACAAAATACCACTACTTCGTGGTACATAACAATGATTTATTTAAACTTTTTCAGCAGTGCTCGATATCTCCCAGATGCTAAATACCAGTACTTTGTGGTACATACAATGTTCTATTTAAACTTTTTCAGCACTGCTCGATATCTGCAACATGCACAATACCACTACTTTGTATTAAATACAATGATTTATTTAAACTTTTTCAGCACTGCTCGATTCTCCCAGATGCAAAATACCACTACTACGTGGTACATACAATGTCTTATTTGAACCTTTGCAGCAATGCTCGATATCCCCCTGATGCAAAATACCACTACTTCGTGGTACATTCATTGCTTTATTTAAACTTCTTCAGCACTGCTTAATATCTCCCAGATGAAAAACACCACTAATTTGTGATACATACAATGATTTATTAAAACATTTCAGCACTGCTCGATATCTCCCAGATCAAAATACCACAATTTTGTGGTACATACAATGTTTTATTTTAACCTTTTCAGCACTGCTCGATATCTCACAGATGCAAAATACCACTACTTTGTGGTACATTCAATGTTTTATTTAAACTTTTTCAGCACTGCTCGATATCTCCCACATGCAAAATACCACTACTTTGTGGTACATACAATGTTTTATTTAAACTTTTTCAGCACTGCTCGATATCTCCCAAATACAAAATACCACTACTTCATGGTACATAACAATGATTTATTTAAACTTTTTCAGCACTGCTCCATATCTCCCAGATGCTAATTACCACTACTTTGTGGTACATACAATGATTTATTTAAACTTTTTCAGCACTGCTCGATATCTCCCAGTGGCAAAATACCACCACTTTGAGCTCTATACAATGTTTTATTTAAACTTCTTCAACAGTGCTCGATATTTCCCAGATGCAAAAAACCACTACTTTGTGGTACATACAATGATTTATCAAAACTTTTTCAGCACTGCTCGATATCTTCCAGATGCCAAATACCACTACTTTGTGGTACATACAATGTTTTATTTAAACTTTTTCAGCACTGCTCGATATCTCCCAGATGCAAATAACTACTCCTTTATGATACATTCAATGATTTATTTAAACTTTATCACCACTGCGCAATATCTCCCAGATGCAAAATACCACTACTTCGTGTTACATAATATGATTTATTTAAACTTTTTCAGCACTGCTCGATATCTCCAAGATGCAAAATACCACTACTTAGTGGTAGATACAATGATTTTTTCAAACTTTTTCAACATTGCTCGATATCTCCCAGATGCAGAATACCACTACTTCGTGGAATATACAATGATTTATTTAAACTTTTTCCCCACTGCTCGCTATCTCCCAGATGCAAAATACCACTACTTTGTGGTACATACAACGATTTATTTAAACTTTTTCAGCCCTGCTCGGTATCTCCCAGATGCAAAGTACCACTACTTCGTGGTAGATACAATGATTTATTTAAAGTATTTCAGTACTGCTCGATATCTCCGAGATGCAAAATACCACTACTTTGTTGTACATACAATGTTTTATGTAAACTGTTTCTGCACTACTGGATATCTCCCAGATGCAAAATATCACTACTTCGTGGCACATACAATGTCTTATTTGAACCTTTTCAGCAATGCTCGATATCCCCCAGATGCAAAATACCACTACTTCGTGGTACATACAATGTCTTATTTCAACCTTTCAGCACTGCTCGATATCTCCCAGATGCAAAATACCACTACTTTGTGGTACATACAATGTTTTATTTAAACTGTTTCAGCACTACTGGATATCTTCCAGATGCAAAATATCACTACTTCGTGGTACAGGCAATGTTTTAATTAAACTTGTTCATCACTGCTCGATATCTCCCAGATGCAAAATACCACTACTTTGTGGTACATACAATGTATTATTTAAACTTGTTCAGCACTGCTCGATATCTCCCGGATGCAAAACTCCACCACTTTGTGGTACATACAATGATTTATTAAAACTTTTCAGCACTGCTCGATATCTCCCAGATGCAAAATACCACTACTTTGTGGTACATACAACGATTTAATTAAACTTTTTCAGCACTGCTCGATACCTCCAAGATGCAAAATTCCAATACTTTCTGGAACATACAATGATTTATTTAAACTTTTTCAGCAGTGTTCGATATCTTCCAGATGCTAAATACCAGTACTTTGTGGTACATACTATGTTCTATTTAAACTTTTTCAGCACTGCTCGATATCTGCCACATGCAAAATACCAATATTTTGTGGTACATACAATGATTTATTTTTAACTCTTTCAGCACTGCTCGATATCTCCCAGATGCAAAATACCACTACTTCGTGGTTCATACAATGATTTCTTTAAACTTGTTCAGCACTGCTCGATATCTCTCAGATGCTATGTACCACTACTTTGTGGTACATGCAATGTTTTATTTAAACTTTTTCAGCACTGCTCGATATCTCGCAGATGCATAATACCACTACTTTGTGGTACAAACAATGTTTTATTTAAACTTTTTCATCACTGCTCGATATCTCCCAGATGCAAATTACCACTACTTCGTTGTACATACAATGATTTATTTAAACTTTTTCAGCACTGCTCGATATCTCCCAGATGTAAAATACCACTACTTAGAGGTACATACAATGAGTTATTTAACCTTTTTCAGCACAGCTCGATATCTGCCAGATGCAATATACCAATACTTTGTGGTACATACAATGTTTTATTTAAACATTTTCAGCACTGCTCCATATCTCCCATATGCAAAATACCACTACTTGATGGTACGTACAAAGTTTTATTTAAACTTTTTCAGCACTGCTCGATATCTCCCATATGCAGAATACCACAACTTTGTGGTAAATCCAATGTTTTATTTAAACTTTTTCAGCACTTCTCAATATCTCCCAGATGCATAATACCACTAATTTGTGGTACATACAATGATTTATCAAAACTTTTTCAGCACTGCTCGATATCTCCCAGATGCCAAATACCACTACTTTGTGGTACATACAATGTTTTATTTAAACTTTTTCAGTACTGCTCGATATCTCCCAGATGCAAAATACCACTACTCCTTGGTGCATACATTGTTTTATTTAAACTTTTTCAGCACTGCTCAATATCTCTCAGATGCTAAATACCACTACTTTGTGGTACATACAATGACTTATTTAAACTTTTTCAGCACTGCTCGATATCACCCAGTGGCAAAATACCACTACTTTGAGCTCTATACAATGTTTTATTTAAACTTTTTCAACAGTGCTCGATATCTCCCAGATGCAAAAAACCACTACTTTGTGGTACATACAATGATTTATCAAAACTTTTTCAGCACTGCTCGATATCTCCCAGATGCCAAATACCACTACTTTGTGGTACATACAATGTTTTATTTAAACTTTTTCAGCACTGCTCGATATCTCCCAGATGCAAATTACTACTCCTTTGTGATACATTCAATGATTTATTTAAACTTTATCACCACTGCGCGATATCTCCCAGATGCAAAATACCACTACTTCGTGTTACATAATATGATTTATTTAAACTTCTTCAGCACTGCTCGATATCTCCTAGATCAAAATACCACAATTTTGTGGTACATACAATGTTTTATTTTAACCTTTTCAGCACTGCTCGATATCTCACAGATGCAAAATACCACTACTTTGTGGTACATACAATGTTTTATTTAAACTTTTTCAGCACTGCTCGATATCTCCCACATGCAAAATACCACTACTTTGTGGTACATACAATGTTTTATTTAAACTTTTTCAGCACTGCTCAATATCTCCCAAATACAAAATACCATTACTTCATGGTATATAACAATGATTTATTTAAACTTTTTCAGCACTGCTCAATATCTCCCAGATGCAAAATACCACTACTTTGTGGTTCATACAATGTTTTATTTAAACTTTTTCAGCAGTGCTCGATATCACCCAGATGCTAAATACCAGTACTTTGTGGTACATACAATGTTCTATTTAAACTTTTTCAGCACTGCTCGATATCTGCCACATGCACAATACCACTACTTTGTGGTACATACAATGATTTATGTAAACTTTTTCAGCACTGCTCGATTCTCCCAGATGCAAAATACCACTACTTCGTGGTACATACAATGTTTCATTTAA
This sequence comes from Schistocerca nitens, assembly GCF_023898315.1. NCBI lineage: Eukaryota > Metazoa > Arthropoda > Insecta > Orthoptera > Acrididae > Schistocerca > Schistocerca nitens. The sequence goes on from NC_064624.1 coordinate 67,565,172, forward strand.
ACTTGTTCAGCACTGCTCAATATCTCACAGATATAAAATACCGCTACTTTGTGGTACACACAATGTTTTATTTAAACTTTTTCAGCACTGCTCGATAACTCACAGATGCAAAATACCACTACTTTGTGGTACATACAATGTTATATTTAAACTTCTTCAGCACTGCTCAATATCTCCCAGATGCATAATACCACAACTTTGTGGTACATACAATGATTTATCAAAACTTTTTCAGCACTGCTCGATATCTCCCAGATGCCAAATACCACTACTATGTGGTACATACAATGTTTTATTTAAACTTTTTCAGTACTGCTCGATATCTCCCAGATGCAAAATACCAATACTCCTTGGTGCATACATTGTTTTATTTAAACTTTTTCAGCACTGCTTGATATCTCCCAGATGCTAAATACCACTACTTTGTGGTACATACAATGATTTATTTAAACTTTTTCAGCACTGCTCGATATCTCCCAGTGGCAAAATACCACTACTTTGAGCTCTATACAATGTTTTATTTAAACTTCTTCAACAGTGCTCGATATCTCCCAGATGCAAAAAACCACTACTTTGTGGTACATACAGTGATTTATCAAAACTTTTTCAGCACTGCTCGATATCTTCCAGATGCCAAATACCACTACTTTGTGGTACATACAATGTTTTATTTAAACTTTTTCAGCACTGCTCGATATCTCCCAGATGCAAATTACTACTCCTTTGTGATACATTCAATGATTTATTTAAACTTTATCACCACTGCGCAATATCTCCCAGATGCAATATACCACTACTTCGTATTACATAATATGATTTATTTAAACTTTTTCAGCACTACTCGATATCTCCCAGATGCAAAATACCACTACTTTGTGGTACATACAATGTTTTATTTAAACTGTTTCTGCACTACTGGATTTCTCCCAGATGCAAAATATCACTACTTCGTGGTACATACAATGTCTTATTTGAACCTTTTCAGCAATGCTCGATATCCCCCAGATGCAAAATACCACTACTTCGTGGTACATACAATGTCTTATTTGAACCTTTCAGCAATGCTCGATATCCCCCAGATGCAAAATACCACTACTTCGTGGTACATTCATTGTTTTATTTAAATTTTTTCAGCACTGCTTGATATCTCCCAGATGCAAAACACCACTACTTTGTGGTGCATACAATGATTTATTAAAACATTTCAGCACTGCTCGATATCTCCCAGATGAAAATACCACTATTTTGTGGTACATACATTGTTTTATTTAAACCTTTTCAGCACTGCTCAATATCTCACAGATGCAAAATACCACTACTTTGTGGAACATACAATGTCTTATTTAAACTTTTTCAGCACTGCTCGACATCTCCCTCGTGCAAAATACCACTACTTTGTGGTACATACAATGTTTTATTTAAACTTTTTCAGCACTGCTTGATATCTCCCAAATACAAAATACCACTATTTCGTGGTACATTACAATGATTTATTTGAACTTTTTCAGCACTGCTCGATATCTCCCAGATGCAAAATACCACTACTTTGTGGTTCATACAATGTTTTATTTCAACTTTTTCAGCAGTGCTCGATACCTCACAGATTCAAAATACCAATACTTCGTGGTACATACAATGTTTTATTTCAACTTGTTCAGCACTGCTCGATATCTCACAGATATAAAATACCACTACTTTGTGGTACACACAATGTTTTATTTAAACTTTTTCTGCACTGCTCGATAACTCCCAGATGCAAAATGCCACTACTTAGTGGTACATACAGTGTTATATTTAAACTTTTTCAGCACTGCTCGATATCTCTCATTTGCAAAATACCACTACTTCCTGGTACATACAATGATTTACCTAAACTTTTTCAGCACTGCTCGATATCTCCCAGATGCAAAATACCACTTCTTTGTGGTACATACAATGTTTTATTTAAACTTTTTCAGCACTGTTCGATATCTAGCAGATGCAAAATACCACTACCTCGTGGTACATACAATGATTTATTATACTTTTTCAGCACTGCACTATATCTCCCAGATGCAAAATACCACTACTTTGTGGTATATTCAATGATTTATTGAAACATATTCAGCACTGCTAGATATCTCCCAGATGCAAAATAACACTACTTTGTGGTACAAAAACGGATTTATTTAAACTTTTTCAGCACTGCACGATACCTCCCAGATGAAAATACCACTACTTCGTGGTTCAAAATATGATCTATTTAAACTTTTTCAGCACTGCCATTATCTCACAGATGCAAAATACCACTACTTTGTGGTACGTACAATGTTTTATTTAAATTTTTTCACCACCGCTCGATACCTCCCTGATGCAAAGAACCACTACTTCGTGGTACATAGGATGATTTATTTAAACTTTTTCAGCACTAATTTATATCTCCCTGATAAAAAAATACCTCTACTTTGTGGTACATACAATGTTTTATTTAAACTTTTTCAGCACTGCTCGATATCTCCCAGATGCAAAATGCCACTACTTCGTGGTACATACAATGATTTATTTTAACGTTTTCAGAACTGCTCAATATCTCCCAGATGCAAAATACCACTACTTTGTGGTACATACAATGTTTTATTTGAACTTCTTCAGCACTGCTCGTTATCTCCCCGATGCAAAATACCACTACTTTGTGGTACACATAATGATTTATTAAAACTTCTTCAGCACTGCTCAATATCTCCCAGATACAAAATAACACTACTTTGTGGTACATACAATGTTTTATTTAAATTTTTTCAACACAGCTTGATATCTCCCAGATGTAAAATACCACTGCTTCATGGTATATACAATGATTTATTTATACTTTTTCAGCACTGCTCGATATCTCCCAGATGCAAAATACCACTAATTTGTGGTACAAACAACGATTTATTTAAACAATTCAGCGCTGCTCGATATCTCCCAGATGCAAAATACCATTACTTCGTGGTACATACAATGATTTATTTATGCTTTTTCAGCAATGCTCGTATTCCCCACTTGCTAAACACCACTACTTTGTGGTACATACAATGTTTTATTTGAACTTCTTCAGCACAGCTCGATATCTCCCCGATGCAAAATACACTACTTTGTGGTACACATAATGATTTATTAAAACTTCATCAGCACTGCTCAATATCTCCCAGATGCAAAATATCACTACTTTGTGGTTCATACAATGTTTTATTTAATCTTTTTCAGCAGTACTTGATATCTCCCAGAAGCTAAATAACAGTACTTTGTGGTACATACAATGTTCTATTTCAACTTTTTCAGCACTGCTCGATATCTGCCACATGCAAAATACCACTACTTTGTGCTACATACCATGTTGTATTTAAATTTTTTCAGCACTGCTCAATATCTCACAGATATAAAATACCATTACTTTGTGGTACACACAATGTTTTATTTAAAGTTTTTCAGCACTGCTCGATATCTCCCAGATGCAAAATGCCACTACTTTGTGGTACATACAATGATTTATTTTAACGTTTTCAGCACTGCTCAATATCTCCCAGATGCAAAATACCACTACTTCGTGGAACATACAATGATTTATTTAAACTTTTTCAGCGCTGCTTGATATTTCACAGTTGCAAAACACCAATACTTTGTAGTAAATACAATGTTTTATTTAAACTTCTTCAGCACTACTCTATATCTCCCAGATGCAAAATACCACTACTTTGTGGTACATTCAATGTTTTATTTAAACTTTTTCAGCACTGCTCGATGTCTCCCAGATGCAAAATACCACTACTTCGTGGACCTACAATGTTTTATATAACTTTTTCAGGACTGATCGATATCTCCCAGATGCAAAATAACACTACTTCGTGGTACATAAAATGAATTATTTAAACTTTTTCAGCACTGCTCGATATCTCCCAGATGCAAAATACCACTACTTCGGGGTACATACAATGAATGATTTAAACTTTTTCAGCACTGCTCGATATCTCCCAGATGCAAAATACCACTACTTTGTGGTACATACAATGTTTTATTGAAACATATTCAGCACTGCTCGATATCTCCCAGATGCAAAATTCCATTACTTTGTGGTACATGAAATGTTTTATTTAAACTTTTTCAGCACTACTCGATATCTCCCAGATGCAAAATACAACTACTTCATGGACCATACAATGTTTTATTTAAATTTATTCAGCACTGCTCGATATCTCCCAGATGCAAAATACCACTACTTTGTGGTACATACAATTATTTACTTAAACTTTTTCAGCACTGCTCGATATGCCACAGATGCAAAATACCACTACTTCGTGGTACATACAATGATATATTTACACTTTTTCAGCACTGCTCGATATCTCCCAGATGCAAAGTACCACTACTTTGTGGTACATACAATGTTTTATTTAAACTTTTTCAGTACTGCTCGATATCTCCCAGATGCAAAATACCACCACTTTGAGGTACATACAATGTTTTATTTAAACTTTTTCAGTACTCCTCCATATCCCCCAGATGCAAAATACCACTACTTTTTGGTACATACAATGTTTTATTTGAACTTCTTCTGCACTGCTCGACATCTCCCTGATGCAAAATACCACTACTTTGTGGTACACATAATGATTTATTAAAACATCTTCAGCACTGCTCAATATCTCCCAGATGGAAAATAACACTACTTTGTGGTACATACAATGTTTTATTTAAATTTTTTCAACACTGCTTGATATCTCCCAGATGTAAAATACCACAGCTTCGTGGTATATACAATGATTTATTTATACTTTTTCAGCACTGCTCGATATCTCCCAGATGCAAAATACCACTACTTTGTGGTACAAACAATGATTTATTTAAACATTTCAGCACTGCTCGATATCTCCCAGATGCAAAATACCATTACTTCGTGGTACATACAATGATTTATTTGTGCTTTTTCAGCAATGCTCGTATTCCCCACTTGCTAAACACCACTACTTTGTGGTACATACAATGTTTTATTTGAACTTCTTCAGCACTGCTCGATATCTCCCCGATGCAAAATACCACTACTTTGTGGTACACATAATGATTTATTAAAACTTCTTCAGCACTGCTCAATATCTCCCAGATGCAAAATAACACTACTTTGTGGTTCATACAATGTTTTATTTAATCTTTTTCAGCAGTGCTTGATATCTCCCAGAAGCTAAATACCAGTACTTTGTGGTACATACAATGTTCTATTTAAACTTTTTCAGCACTGCTCGATATCTGCCACATGCAAAATACCACTACTTTGTGCTACATACCATGTTGTATTTAAATTTTTTCAGCACTGCTCATATCTCACAGATATAAAATACCATTACTTTGTGGTACACACAATGTTTTATTTAAAGTTTTTCAGCACTGCTCGATATCTCCCAGATGCATATGCCACAACTTCGTGGTACATACAATGATTTATTTTAACGTTTTCAGCACTGCTCAATATCTCCCAGATGCAAAATACCACTACTTCGTGGAACATACAATGATTTATTTAAACTTTTTCAGCACTGCTTGATATTTCACAGTTGCAAAACACCAATATTTTGTAGTACATACAAGTTTTATTTAAACTTCTTCAGCACTGCTCTATATCTCCCAGATGCAAAATACCACTACTTTGTGGTACGTTCAATGTTTTATTTAAACTTTTTCAGCACTGCTCGATGTCTCCCAGATGCAAAATACCACTACTTCGTGGACCTACAATGTTTTATATAACTTTTTCAGGACTGATCGATATCTCCCAGATGCAAAATAGCACTACTTCGTGGTACATACAATGAATTATTTAAACTTTTTCACCACTGCTCGATATCTCCCAGATGCTAAATACCAGTACTTGGTGGTACATACAATGTTCTATTTAAACTTTTTCAGCACTGCTTGATATTTGCCACATGCAAAATATCACTACTTTGTGGTACATACAATGATTTATTTAAACTTTTTCAGCACTGCTCGACTCTAAGATGCAAAATACCACTACTTCGTGGTACATACAATGATTTATTTAAACTTGTTCAGCAATGCTCGATATCACCCAGATGCTAAATACCACTACTTTGTGGAACATACCATGTTTTATTTAAACTTTTTCAGCACTGCTCGATATGTACCAGATGAAAATTACCAGTACTTTGTGGTACATACAATGTTTATTTAAACTTCTTCAGCACTGCTCGATATCTCACAGATGCAAAACACCACTACTTCGTGGTACATACAATGACTCATTTAAACTTTTTCGGCACTGCTCGATATCTCCCATATGCAAAATGCCGCTACTTTGTGATACATTCAATGAATTATTTAAACTTTTTCAGTACTGCTCGATATCTCCCAGATGCAAAATACCAATACGTTGTGGTACATACGATGTTTAATTTAAACTTTTTCTGCACTGCTCGATATGTCCCAGATGCAAAATACCACTACTTCGCTGTACATACAATGATTTATTTAAAGTTTTTCAGCACTGCTCGATATCTCCCAGATGCAAAATAACACTACTTCGTGGTACATACAATGAATTATTTAAACTTTTTCACCACTGCTCGATATCTCCCAGATGCAAATACCACAACTTCGTGGTACAACCAACGATTTATTTAAACTTTTTAAGGACTGCTCGATATCTCCCAGATGCAAAATGCCACTACTTCGTGGTACATACAATGATTTATTTTAACGTTTTCAGCACTGCTCGATATCTCCCAGATGTAAAATATCACTACTTCGTGGAACATACAATGATTAATTTAAACTTTTTCAGCACTTCTCGATATCTCCCAGTTGCAAAACACCACTACTTTGAGGTACATACAATGTTTTATTTAAACTTCTTCAGCACTGCTCTATATCTCCCAGATGCAAAATACCACTACTTAGTGGTACATACAATGTTTTATTTAAGCTTTTTCAGCACTGCTCGATATCTCCCGGATGCAAAATACCACTACTTTGTGGACCTACAATGTTTTATTTAAACTTTTTCAGGACTGATCGATATCTCCCAGATGCAAAATACCAATACTTCCTGGTACATACAATGATTTATCTACACTTTTTCAGCACTTCTCGATATCACCCAGATGGAAAAAAACGACTACTTTGTGGTACATACAATGATTTATTTACACTTTCTCAGCACTGCTTGACATCTCCCAGATGCAAAATGCCACTACTTTGTGATACATACAATATCTTATTTAAACTTTTTCAGCACTGCTCAATATCTCCAAAATGCAAAATACCACTACTTCATGGTACATACAATGATTTATGTAAACTTTTTCAGCACTGTTCGATAATTCCCAGATGCAAAGTACCAATACTTTGTGGTACATACAATGTTTTATTTAAACTGTTTCAGCGCTGCTGGATATCTCCCAGATGCAAAAGACCACTACTTCGTGGTACTTACAATGATTTATTTAAACTTTTTCAGCACTGCTCGATATCCCCCAGATGCGAAATACCACTACTTCGTGGTACATACAATGAGTTATATAAGCTTTTCCAGCACTGCTCGATATTTCCCAGATGCAAAATACAACTACTTAGTGGTACATACAAAGTTTAATTTAAACTTTTTCAGCACTGCTCGATATCTCCCAGATGCAAAATACCACTACTTTGTGGTACACACAAATATTTATTTTAACTTTTTCAGCACTGCTCGATATCCCCCAGATGCAAATTACCACTACTTGGTACATACAATGATTTATTTGAACTTCTTCAGCACTGCTCGATATCTCCCCGATGCAAAATACCACTACCTTGTGGTACACATAATGATTTATTAAAACATCTTCAGCACTGCTCAATATCTCCCAGATGGAAAATAACACTACTTTGTGGTACATACAATGTTTTATTTAAATTTTTTCAACACTGCTTGATATCTCCCAGATGTAAAATACCACAGCTTCGTGGTATATACAATGATTTATTTATACTTTTTCAGCACTGCTCGATATCTCCCAGATGCAAAATACCACTACTTTGTGGTACAAACAATGATTTATTTAAACATTTCAGCACTGCTCTATATCTCCCAGATGCAAAATACCATTACTTCGTGGTACTTACAATGATTTATTTGTGCTTTTTCAGCAATGCTCGTATTCCCCACTTGCTAAACACCACTACTTTGTGGTACATACAATGTTTTATTTGAACTTCTTCAGCACTGCTCGATATCTCCCCGATGCAAAATACCACTACTTTGTGGTACACATAATGATTTATTAAAACTTCTTCAGCACTGCTCAATATCTCCCAGATGCAAAATAACACAACTTTGTGGTTCATACAATGTTTTATTTAATCTTTTCCAGCAGTGCTTGATATCTCCCAGAAGCTAAATACCAGTACTTTGTGGTACATACAATGTTCTATTTAAACTGTTTCAGCACTGCTCGATATCTGCCACATGCAAAATACCACTACTTTGTGCTACGTACCATGTTGTATTTAAATTTTTTCAGCACTGCTCAATATCTCACAGATATAAAATACCATTACTTTGTGGTACACACAATGTTTTATTTAAAGTTTTTCAGCACTGCTCGATATCTCCCAGATGCATATGCCACAACTTCGTGGTACATACAATGATTTATTTTAACGTTTTCAGCACTGCTCAATATCTCCCAGATGCAAAATACCACTACTTCGTGGAACATACAGTGATTTATTTAAACTTTTTCAGCACTGCTTGATATTTCACAGTTGCAAAACACCAATACTTTGTAGTACATACAATGTTTTATTTAAACTTCTTCAGCACTGCTCTATATCTCCCAGATGCAAAATACCACTACCTTGTGGTACATTCAATGTTTTATTTAAACTTTTTCAGCACTGCTCGATGTCTCCCAGATGCAAAATACCACTACTTCGTGGACCTACAATGTTTTATATAACTTTTTCAGGACTGATCGATATCTCCCAGATGCAAAATAGCACTACTTCGTGGTACATACAATGAATTATTTAAACTTTTTCACCACTGCTCGATATCTCCCAGATGCTAAATACCAGTACTTTGTGGTACATACAATGTTCTATTTAAACTTTTTCAGCACTGCTTGATATTTGCCACATGCAAAATATCACTACTTTGTGGTACATACAATGATTTATTTAAACTTTTTCAGCGCTGCTCGACTCTAAGATGCAAAATACCACTACTTCGTGGTACATACAATGATTTATTTAAACTTGTTCAGCAATGCTCGATATCACCCAGATGCTAAATACCACTACTTTGTGGTACATACCATGTTTTATTTAAACTTTTTCAGCTCTGCTCGATATGTACCAGATGAAAATTACCAGTACTTTGTGGTACATACAATGTTTATTTAAACTTCTTCAGCACTGCTCGATATCTCACAGATGCAAAACACCACTACTTCGTGGTACATACAATGACTCATTTAAACTTTTTCGGCACTGCTCGATATCTCCCATATGCAAAATGCCGCTACTTTGTGATACATTCAATAAATTATTTAAACTTTTTCAGTACTGCTCGATATCTCCCAGATGCAAAATACCAATACGTTGTGGTACATACGATGTTTAATTTAAACTTTTTCTGCACTGCTCGATATGTCCCAGATGCAAAATACCACTACTTCGCTGTACATACAATGATTGATTTAAAGTTTTTCAGCACTGCTGGATATCTCCCAGATGCAAAATAACACTACTTCGTGGTACATACAATGAATTATTTAAACTTTTTCACCACTGCTCGATATCTCCCAGATGCAAATACCACAACTTCGTGGTACAACCAATGATTTATTTAAACTTTTTAAGGACTGCTCGATATCTCCCAGATGCAAAATGCCACTACTTCGTGGTACATACAATGATTAATTTAAACTTTTTCAGCACTGCTCGATATCTCCCAGTTGCAAAACACCACTACTTTGTGGTACATACAATGTTTTATTTAAACTTCTTCAGCACTGCTCTATATCTCCCAGATGCAAAATACCACTACTTAGTGGTACATACAATGTTTTATTTAAGCTTTTTCAGCACTGCTCGATATCTCCCGGATGCAAAATACCACTACTTTGTGGACCTACAATGTTTTATTTAAACTTTTTCAGGACTGATCGATATCTCCCAGATGCAAAATACCAATACTTCCTGGTACATACAATGATTTATCTACACTTTTTCAGCACTTCTCGATATCACCCAGATGAAAAACACGACTACTTTGTGGTACATACAATGATTTATTTACACTTTCTCAGCACTGCTTGACATCTCCCAGATGCAAAATGCCACTACTTTGTGATACATACAATATCTTATTTAAACTTTTTCAGCACTGCTCGATATCTCCCAGATGCAAAATACCACTACTTTGTGGTTCATACAATGTTTCATTTAATCTTTTTCGGCAGTGCTCGCTATCTCCCAGATGCTAAACACCAGTACTTTGTGGTACATACAATGATTTACTTAAACTTTTTCAGCACAACACGATATCACCCAAATGCAAAATACCACTACTTCGTGGTACATACAATGATTTATTTAAACTTTTTCAGCACTGCTCGATATCTTCCAGATGCAAAATACCACTACTTCGTGGTACATGCAATGTTTTATTTACACTTATTCAGCACTGCTCGATATCTCCCAGATATAAAATACCACTACTTCGTGGTACATACAATGTTTTATTTAAACTTTTTCAGCACTGCTCGATATCTCCCAGATGCAAAATACCACTACCTCTTGGTACATACAATGTTTCATTTAAACTTTTTCAGCTCTGCTCGATATCTCCCAGATGCAAAATACCACTACTTCGTGGTACATACAATGATTTATGTGAACTTTTTCAGCACTCTTCGATATCTCCCAGATGAAAAGTACCTCTACTTTGTGGTACATACAATGTTTTAATTAAACATTTTCACTGCTGCTCGACATCTCCCAGATGCAAAAGACCACTACTTCGTGGTACATACAATGATTTATTTAAACTTTTCAGCACTGCTCAGTATCTCCAAAATGCTAAATACCACTACTTCATGGTACATACAATGATTTATGTAAACTTTTTCAGCACTGTTCGATAATTCCCAGATGCAAAGTACCAATACTTTGTGGTACATACAATGTTTTATTTAAACTGTTTCAGCGCTGCTGGATATCTCCCAGATGCAAAAGACCACTACTTCGTGGTACTTACAATGATTTATTTAAACGTTTTCAGCAGTGCTCGATATCCCCCAGATGCGAAATACCACTACTTCGTGGTACATACAATGAGTTATATAAGCTTTTCCAGCACTGCTCGATATTTCCCAGATGCAAAATACAACTACTTAGTGGTACATACAAAGTTTAATTTAAACTTTTTCAGCACTGCTCGATATCTCCCAGATGCAAAATACCACTACGTTGTGGTACACACAATGATTTATTTAAACTTTTTCAGCACAACTCGATATCACCCAAATGCAAAATACCACTACTTCGTGGTACATACAATGATTTATTCAAACGTTTTCAGCACTGCTCGATATCTGCCAGATGCAAAATACCACTACTTTGTGGTACATACAATGTTTAATTTAAACTTTTTCAGCACCGCACGATATCTCCCAGATATAAAATACCACAACTTTGAGGTACATACAATGATTTATTTAAATTTTTTCAGCGCAGCTCGATATTTCACAGATGCAAAATACCTCTACTTTGTGGCACGTACAATGCTTTATTTAAACTTTTTCAGCACTGAACGATATATCCCAGATGCAAAATACCACTAATTCGTGGTACACACAATTATTTATTTTAACTTTTTCAGCACTGCTCAATATCCCCCAGATGCAAATTACCACTACTTCGTGGTACATACAATGATTTATTTAATCTTTTTCAGCATTGGTCGATATCTCCACGATGCAAAATAACACTACTTCGTGGTACATGGAATGTTTTATTTTTACTTTTTCAGCACTGCTCGATATCTCCCAGATGCAAAAGACCGCTACTTTGTGGTACATACATTGTTTTATTTAAACTTTTTCTGCAGTACTCGATATCTCCAGGATGCAAAATACCACTACTTCGTGGTACATGGAATGTTTTATTTAAACTTTTTCAGCACTGCTCGATATCTCCCATATGCAAAATACCATTACTTTGTGGTACATACAGTAACTTATTTAATCTTTATCAGCACTGCTCGTTATCTCCCAGATGCAAAATACAACTACTTCTTGGTACATACAATGATTTATTTACACTTTTTCAGCACTGCTCGATATCCCCCAGATGCAAAATACCACCATTTCGTGGTACACAAAATGATTTATTTAAACTTTTTCAGCACTACTCGATATCTCCCAAATGCAAAATACCACTACTTCGTGCTTTATATAATGTTTTACTTAAACTTTTTCAGCACAGCACGATATCTCTCAGATGCAAAATACCACTACTTCGTGGTACATACAATGATTTATTTAAACTTTTTCAGCATTGCTCGATATCTCCCAAATGCAGAATACCACTACTTTGTGGTACGTACAATGTTATATTTAAACTTTTTCAGCACTGCTCGATATCTCCCAGATGCAAAATACCACCACGTCGTGGTACATACATTAATATATTTAAACATTTTGAGCATTGCTCGATATCTCCCAGATGCAAAATACCACTACTTTGTGGTACATACAATGATTTACTTAAACTTTTTCAGCTCTGCTCGATATCTCCCAGATTCAAAATACCACTAATATGTGATACATACAATGTTTTATTTAAACTTTTTCAGCACTGCTCGATATCTCCCAGAAGCAAAACACCACTACTTCGTGGTACATACAATGGTTTATTTAAACTTTTTTAGCACTGCTCGATATCTCCCAGATGCGAAGTACCTCTACTTTGTGGTACATACAATGTTTTATTTAAACTTTTTCAGTAGTGCTCGATATCTCCCACATGCAAAATACCACTACTTCGTGGTACATACATTGACTTATGTAAACTTTTTCAGCACTGTTCGGTATCTCCCAGATGCAAGGTACCACTACTTTGTGGTACATACAATGTTTTACTTAAACTTTTTCAGCGCTGCTCGATATCTCCAAGGTGCAAAAGACCACTACTTCGTGGTACATACAATGATTTATTTAAACTTTTTCTGCACTGCTCGATATCTCCCAGATGCAAAATACCACTACTTTGTGGTATATACAATGATTTACAAAAACTTTTTCAGCACTGCTCAATATCTCCCAGACGCAAAACACCACTACCTTGTGGTATATACAATGATTTATTAAAAAGTTCAAAGCACTGGTGATATTTGCCAGATGCAAAATACCACTACTTTGTGGTTCATACAATGTTTAATTTTAAACTTTCTCAGCACTGCTCGATATCTCCCAGACGCAAAATACCACTACTTTGTGGTAAATACAATGATTTATTTAAACTTTTTCAGCACAGCTCGATATCTCTCAGATGCAAAATACCACTACTTCGTGGTACATACAGTGATTTATTTAAACTTTTTCAGCACAGCTCCATATCCCCCAGATGCAAAATACCACTACTTCGTGGTACATACAATGTTTCATTTAAACATTTTCAGCACTGCTCGATACCTCCCAGAAGCAAAATACCACTACTTCGTGGTACATACAATGTTTTATTTAATTTTTTTCAGCACTGCTCGATATTTCCCAGATGCACATGACCATTAGTTCGTGGTACATACAATGATTTATTTAAACTTTTTTATGCACTGCTCGATATCCCCCAGATTCAATATACCACAACTCCATGGTACATACAATGATTTATTTAAACTTTTTCAGCACTGCTTGATATCTCCCAGTTGCAAAATAACACTACCTCCTGGTATATACAATGCTTTATTAAAACGTTTACAGCACTGCTCGATATCTGCCAGATGCAAAATACCACTACTTTGTGGTACATACAATGTTTAATTTAAACTTTTTCAGCACTGTTTGATATCTCCCAGATGCAAAATACCACTACTTCATGGTATTTACAATGATTTAATAAATCATTTTCAGCACTTCTCGGTATCTGCAAGATTTAAAATACCACTACTTTCTGGTACATACAAAGTTTAATTTAAACTTTTTCAGCACTGATCGAGGTCTCGCAGGTGCAAAATACCACTTCTTTGTGCTACATACAATGATTTATTTACACTTTTTCAGCACAGCTCCATATCTCCCAGATGCAAAATACCACTACTTCGTGGTACATACAATGATTTGTTTAATCTTTTTCAGCACTGCTCGATATCTCCCAGATGCAAAATACCAATACTTTGTGGTACATACAATGTTTTATTTAAACTTTTTCAGCACTGCTCGATATCTCCCAGATGCCAAATACCTCTACTTCGTGGTACATACAATGATTTATTTAAACTTTTTCAGCACTACTCAATATCTCCTAGATGCAAGAGACCACTACTTCGTGGTACATACAATGATTTATTTAAAGTTTTTCAGCACTGCTCGATATCCCCCAGATGCAAAATACCACTACTTTGTGGTATATACAATGATTTACTAAAACTTTTCCAGCACTGCTCGATATCTGCCAGATGCAGAATACCACTACTTTGTGGTAGATACAATGTTTAATTTAAACTTTTTCACCACTGCTCGAAATCTACCAGATGCAAAATACCACTACTTTGTGGTGCATATAATGATTTATTAAAACTTTTTCAGCACTGTTCGGTATCTCCCAGATGCAAAATACCACTACTTTGTGGTACATACAATGACTTACTTAAACTTTTTCAGCACTGCTCGATATCCCCAAGATGCAAAATACCTCTATTTTGTGGTACGTACAATGTTTTGTATAAATTTTTTCAGCACTGTTCGATATTTCCCAAATGCAAAATATCGCTACTTCGTGGTACATACAATGATTTATTTAATCTTTTTCAGCACTGCTCAATATCTGCCAGATGCAAAATACCACTACTTTGTGGTATATACAATGATTAATTAAAAATTTTTCTGCACTGCTCGATATCTGAAAGGTGCAAAATATCACTACTATGTGGTACATACAATGTTTAATTTAAACTTTTTCAGCACTGCTCAATATCCCCCAGATGCAAAATACCACTACTTCGTGGTACATACAATGATTTATTTAAACTTTTTCAGCACAGCTCGATATCTCCCAGATGCAAAATACCACTACTTCGTGCTACATACAATGATTTATTTCAACTTTTTGAGCACTGCTCGATATCTCCCAGATGCAAAATACCACTACTTTGCGGTACATACAATGATTTACTTAAACTTTTTCAGCACTGCTCGATATCCCCAAGTGGCAAAATACCTCTATTTTGTGGTACGTACAATCTTTATTTAAACTTTTTCAGCACTGTTCGACATCTCCCAAATGCAAAATACCACTACTTCGTGGTACATACAATGATTTATTTAAACCTTTTCAGCACCGCTCAATAACTCCCAGATGCAAAATACCACTACTTTGGGGTATATACAATGATTTATTTAAACATTTTCAGCACTGCTTGATATCTCCCAGATGCAAAATACCACTACTTTGTGCTACATACAATGTTTTATTTAAACTTTTTCAGCACTGCTCGATATCTCCCAGATGCCAAATACCTCTACTTTGTGTTACATACAATGTTTCATTCAAACTTTTTCAGCACTGCTCGATATCTCCTAGATGCAAAAGACCACTACTTTGTGGTGCATACATTGATTTATTTAAACTTTTTCAGCACTGCTCGATATCTACCAGATGCAAAATACCACTACTTTGTGGTATATACAATGATTTATTAAAACTTTTTCAGCACTGCTCGATATCTGCCAGACGCAAAATACCACTGCTTTGTGGTACATACAATGTTTAATTTAAACTTTTTCAGCACTGCTCGATATCTCCCAGATGCAAAATACCACTACTTTGTGGTACATACAATGATTTATTTAAAACTTTTTCAGCACTGCTCGAGATCTCCCAGATGCAAAATACCACCACTTTGCGGTACATACAATGATTTATTTACGTTTTTTCAGCACAGCTCGATATCTCCCAGATGCAAAATACCACTAATTTGTGGTACATACAATGTTTTATTTAAGCTTTTTCAGCACTGCTCGATATCTCCCAGATGCCAAATACCTCTACTTCGTGGTACATACGATGTTTTATTTAAACTTTTTCAGCACTACTCGATATCACCTAGATGCAGAGGACCACTACTTCGTGGAACATAGATTGATTTATTTAAACTTTTTCAGCACTGCTCGATATCCCCCTGATGCAAAATACCACTACTTCGTGGTACATACAATGTTTTATTTAAGGTTTTTCAGCACTGCTTGGTATCTCCCAGATGCAAAATACCACTACTTTGTGGTATATACAATGATTTATTAAAACTTTTCCAGCACTGCTCGATATCTGCCCGATGCAGACTACCACTACTTTGTGGTACATACAATGATTGATTTAAATTTTTTCACCACTGATCGAAATCTACCAGATGCAAAATACCACTACTTTTTGGTACATATAATGATTTATTAAAACTTTTTCAGCACTGCTCGATATCTCCCAGATGCCAAATACCTCTACTTCGTGGTACATACAATGATTTATTTAAACTTTTTCAGCACTACTCAATATCTCCTAGATGCAAGAGACCACTACTTCGTGGTACATACAATGATTTATTTAAAGTTTTTCAGCACTGCTCGATATCCCCCAGATGCAAAATACCACTACTTTGTGGTATATACAATGATTTACTAAAACTTTTCCAGCACTGCTCGATATCTGCCAGATGCAGAATACCACTACTTTGTGGTAGATACAATGTTTAATTTAAACTTTTTCACCACTGCTCGAAATCTACCAGATGCAAAATACCACTACTTTGTGGTACATATAATGATTTATTAAAACTTTTTCAGCACTGTTCGGTATCTCCCAGATGCAAAATACCACTACTTTGCGGTACATACAATGACTTACTTAAACTTTTTCAGCACTGCTCTATATCCCCAAGATGCAAAATACCTCTATTTTGTGGTACGTACAATGTTTTGTATAAATTTTTTCAGCACTGTTCGATATTTCCCAAATGCAAAATATCGCTACTTCGTGGTACATACAATGATTTATTTAATCTTTTTCAGCACTGCTCAATATCTGCCAGATGCAAAATACCACTACTTTGTGGTATATACAATGATTAATTAAAAATTTTTCTGCACTGCTCGATATCTGCAAGGTGCAAAATATCACTACTATGTGGTACATACAATGTTTAATTTAAACTTTTTCAGCACTGCTCAATATCTCCCAGATGCAAAAAACCACTACTTTGTGGTACATACAATGATTTATTTAAACTTTTTCAGCACAGCTCGATATCTCCCAGATGCAAAATACCACTACTTCGTGCTACATACAATGATTTATTTCAACTTTTTGAGCACTGCTCGATATCTCCCAGATGCAAAATACCACTACTTTGCGGTACATACAATGATTTACTTAAACTTTTTCAGCACTGCTCGATATCCCAAAGTGGCAAAATACCTCTATTTTGTCGTACGTACAATCTTTATTTAAACTTTTTCAGCACTGTTCGACATCTCCCTAATGCAAAATACCACTACTTCGTGGTACATACAATGATTTATTTAAACCTTTTCAGCACTGCTCAATATCTCCCAGATGCAAAATACCACTACTTTGGGGTATATACAATGATTTATTTAAACATTTTCAGCACTGCTTGATATCTCCCAGATGCAAAATACCACTACTTTGTGCTACATACAATGTTTTATTTAAACTTTTTCAGCACTGCTCGATATCTCCCAGATGCCAAATACCTCTACTTTGTGTTACATACAATGTTTCATTCAAACTTTTTCAGCACTGCTCGATATCTCCTAGATGCAAAAGACCACTACTTTGTGGTGCATACATTTATTTATTTAAATTTTTCAGCACTGCTCGATATCTACCAGATGCAAAATACCACTACTTTGTGGTATATACAATGATTTATTAAAACTTTTTCAGCACTGCTCGATATCTGCCAGACGCAAAATACCACTGCTTTGTGGTACATACAATGTTTAATTTATACTTTTTCAGCACTGCTCGATATCTCCCAGATGCAAAATACCACTACTTTGTGGTACATACAATGATTTATTTAAAACTTTTTCAGCACTGCTCGATATCTCCCAGATGCAAAATACCACCACTTTGCGGTACATACAATGATTTATTTACGTTTTTTCAGCACAGCTCGATATCTCCCAGATGCAAAATACCACTAATTTGTGGTACATACAATGTTTTATTTAAGCTTTTTCAGCACTGCTCGATATCTCCCAGATGCCAAATACCTCTACTTCGTGGTACATACGATGTTTTATTTAAACTTTTTCAGCACTACTCGATATCACCTAGATGCAGAAGACCACTACTTCGTGGAACATAGATTGATTTATTTAAACTTTTTCAGCACTGCTCGATATCCCCCTGATGCAAAATACCACTACTTCGTGGTACATACAATGTTTTATTTAAGGTTTTTCAGCACAGCTTGGTATCTCCCAGATGCAAAATACCACTACTTTGTGGTATATACAATGATTTATTAAAACTTTTCCAGCACTGCTCGATATCTGCCCGATGCAGACTACCACTACTTTGTGGTACATACAATGATTGATTTAAATTTTTTCACCACTGCTCGAAATCTACCAGATGCAAAATACCACTACTTTTTGGTACATATAATGATTTATTAAAACTTTTTCAGCACTGCTCGATATCTCCCAGATGGAAAATACCACTACTTTGCGGTACATACAATGACTTACTTAAACTTTTTCAGCACTGCTCGATATCCCCAAGATGCAAAATACCTCTATTTTGTGGTACGTACAATGTTTTATATAAACTTTTTCAGCACTGTTCGATATTTCCCAAATGCAAAATACCACTACTTCGTGGTACATACAATGATTTATTTAAACTTTTTCAGCACTGCTCAATATCTCCCAGATGCAAAATACCACTACTTTGTGGTATATACAATGATTAATTAAAACTTTTTCTGCACAGCTCGATATCTGCAAGATGCAAAATACCACTACTATGTGGTACATACAATGATTATTTTAAACTTTTTCAGCACTGCTCAATATCTCCCATATGCAAAATACCACTACTTCGTGGTACATACAATGATTTATTTAAAATTTTCAGCACAGCTCGATATCTCCCAGATGCAAAATACCACTACTTCGTGGTACATACAATGATTTATTTTAACTTCTTGAGCACTGCTCGATATCCCCCAGATGCATAATACCACTTCTTTGTGGTACATACAATGTTTTATTTAAACTTTTTCAGCAAGCTCGATATCTCACAGATGGAAAAGACCACTAGTTCGTGGTACATACAATGATTTCTTTAAACATTTTCAGCAATGCTTGATATCCCCCAGATGCAAAATAACACTACTTCGTGGTACATACAATGATTTATTTAAACTTTTGCAGCACTGCTCAATATCTCCCAGATGCAAAATACCACTACCTCGTGGTATATACAATGATTTATTATAACGTTTAAAGCACTGGTCGATATCTGCCAGATGCAAAATACCACTACTTTGTGGTTCATACAATGTTTAATTTAAACTTTTTCAGCACTGCTCGATATCTCCCAGATGATAAAATACCACTACTTCGTGGTACATACATTGATGTATGTAAAAATTTTCTGCATTCAGCGATATCTCCCCGATGCAAAGTACCACTACTTTTTGGTACAGACAATGATTTATTTAAACTTTTTCAGTACTGCTCGATATCTCCCAGATGCAAAATACCACTACTTCGTGGTACATACAATGATTTCTTTAAACTTTTTCAGCACTGCTTGATATCTCCCAGATGCAAAATTCCACTACTTCTTGGTACATACAATGATATATTTAAACTCTTTCACCACTGCACGATATTATCCAGATGCAAAACACCACAATTTTGTGGTACATGCAATGTTATATTTAAACTTTTTCAGCACAGCTCGATATCTCCCAGATGCAAAATACCACTACTTCGCGGTACATACAACAATTTATTAAAACTTTTTCAGCCCCGCTCGATATCTGCCAGATGCAAAATACCACTACTTAGTTGTACATACAATGTTTTATTTAAACTTTTTCAGCACTGCTTGATATCTCCCAGATGCAAAATACCACTACTTCGTGGTACATACAATGATTTATTTAAACTTTTTCAGCACTGCTCGATATCTCCCAGATGCAAAATACCTCTACTTTGTGGTATGTACAATGTTTTATTTAAACTTTTTCAGCACTGCTCGATATCTCCCAGATGCAAAATACCACTACTTCATGGTATTTACAATGATTTAATAAAACTTTTTTAGCAGTTCTGGATGTCTGCTAGATGCAAAATACCACTACTTTGTGGTACATACAATGTTTAATTTAAACTTTTTCAGTACTGCTCGAGGTCTCGCAGGTGCAAAATACCACTACTTCGTGCTACATAAAATGATTTATTTAAACTTTTTCAGCACTGTTCGATATCTACCAGATGCAAAATACCACTACTTCGTGGTACATACAATGATTTATTTAAACTTTTTCAGCACTGCTTGATATCTCCCCGATGCAAAATACCACTACTTCGTGGTACTTGCAGTGATTTATTTAAACTTTTTCAGCACTGCTCGATATCTCCCAGATGCAAAGTACCACTACTTTGCGGTACATAGAATGATTTATTTAAACTTTTTCAGCACTGCTTGATACCTGCCAGATGCAAAATACCACTACTTCATGGTACATACAATGTTTTATATAAACTTCTTCAGCACTGCTCGATATCTCCCAGATGCAGAAGACCACTACTTCGTGGAACATAGATTGATTTGTTTAAACTTTTTCAGCACTGCTCGATATCCCCCTGATGCAAAATACCACTACTTCGTGGTTCATACAATGATTTATTTAAACTTTTTCAGCTCTGCACGATATCTCCAAGATGAAAAATACCAGTACTTCGTGGTAGATACAATGTTTTATTTAAACTTTTTCAGCAGTGCTGGATATCTCCCAGATGCAAAATACCACAACTTTGTGGTTCATACAATGGTATATTTAAAATTTTTCAGCACTGCTCGATATCTCCCAGATGCCAAATACCTCTACTTTGTGGTACATACTATGTTTTATTTAAACTTTTCAGTGATGCTGGATATCACCCAGATGCAAAAGACCACTACTTAGCGGTACATACAACGATTTATTTAAACATTTTCAGCACTGCTCAATATCCGCCAGATGCAAAATACCACTACTTCTTGGTACATACATTGATTTATTTAAAATTTTTCAGCACTGCTCGGTATCTCCCAGATGCAAAATACCACTACTTCGTGATACATACAATGATTTCTTTAAACTTTTTCAGCACTGCATGATATCTCCCAGATGCAAAACACCACTACCTCGTGATACATACAATGATTTATTTAAACATTTTCAGCACTGCTCGATATCTCCCAGATGCAAAATACCACTACTTTGTGCTACATGCAATGTTTTATTTAAACTTTTTCAGCACTGCTCGATATCTCCCAGATGCCAAATACCTCTACTTTGTGGTACATACAATGTTTTATTTAAACTTTTTCAGCACTGCTCGATATCTCCTAGATGCAAAAGACCACTACTTAGTGGTACATACATTGATTTATTTAAACTTTTTCAGCACTGCTCGATACCTCCCAGATGCAAAATACCACAACTTTGTGGTATATACAATGATTTATTAAAACTTTTTCAGCACTGCTCGATATCTCCCAAATGCAAAATACCACTACATTGTGGTACATACAGTAATTTATTTAAACTTTATCAGCACTGCTCGATATCTCAAAGATGCAAAATACCACCACTTTGCGGTACATACAATGTTTTACTTAAACTTTTTCAGCACTGCTTGATATCTCCAAGATGCAAAATCCCTGTACTTTGTGTTACAATGTTTTATTTAAACTTTTTCAGTACTGTTCAATATCTCCCAGATGCAAAATACCACTACTTCGTGATACATACAATGATTTATGTTAACTATTTCAGCACTGTTCGATATCTCCCAGATGCAAAATACCACTACTTTGTGATACATACAATGATTTATGTTAACTATTTCAGCACTGTTCGATATCTCCCAGATGCAAAATACCACTACTTTGTGGTACATACAATGTTCTATTTAAAATTTTTCACCGCCCCTCGATATCACCCAGATGCAAGACACTACTATTTCGTGGTACATACAATGATTTATTAAAACTTTTTCAGCACTGCTCGATATCTCCCAGATGCAAAATACAACTACTTCTTGGTACATACAATGATTTATTTACACTTTTTCAACACTGCTCAATATCCCCCAGATGCAAAATACCACCATTTCGTGGTACATACAATGATTTGTTTAAACTTTTTCAGCACTAGCCGATATCTCCCAGATGCAAAATACCACTACTTCGTGCTTTATGTAATGTTTTACTTAAACTTTTTCAGCACAGCACGATATCTCTCAGATGCAAAATACCACTACTTCGTGTTACATACAATGATTTATCAAAACTTTTTCAGCAATTCTCGTTATCTCCCAGACACAAAATACCACTACTTTTTGGTACATACAATGATTTATTTAAACTTTTTCAGTACAGCTCGATATCTCCCAAATGCAAAAGACCACAACTTCGTGGTACATACAATGATTGATTTAAACTTTTTCAGCACTGCTCGATACCTCAGAGATGCAAAATACCACTACTTCGTGGTACATACAATGATTTATTTAAACTGGTACAGATCTGCTCGATATCTCCCAGATGGAAAATACTACTACTTCGTGGTATATACAATGATTTATTAAAAGGTTATCAGCACTGCTCGATATCTGCAGATGCAAAATACCACTACTTTGTGGTACATACAACGTTTCATTTAAACATTTTCAGCACTGCTCGATATCTCCCAGAAGCAAAATACTACTAGTTCGTGGTACATACAATGATTTATTTAAACTTTTTCAGCACTGCTCGATATCTCCCAGATGCAAATGACCATTAGTTCGTGGTACATACAACGATTTATTTAAACTTTTTTATTCACTGCTCGATACCCCCAGATTCAAAAAAACCAATACTTCGTGGTACATACAATGATTTATTTAAACTTTTTCAGCACTGCTTGATATCTCCCAGATGCAAAATACCACTACCTCGTGGTATATACAACGATTTATTAAAATGTTTACAGCACTGCTCGATATCTGCCAGATGCAAAATACCACTACTTTGTGGTACATACAATGTTTAATTTAAACTTTTTCAGCACTGTTTGATATCTCCCAGATGCAAAATACCACTACCTCATGGTACATACAATGATTTATTTAAACTTTTTCAGCACTGATGGATATCTCCCAGATGCAAAATACCATAACCTTGTGGTTCATACAATGTTTTATTTAAACTTTTTCAGCACTGCTCGATATCTCCCAGATGCCAAATACCTCTACTTCGTGGTACATACAATGTTTTATTTAAACTTTTTCAGCACTGATTGATATCTCCCAGATGCATAATACCACTACCTCGTGGTATATACAATGATATATTAAAACATTTACAGCACTGCTCGATATCTGCCAGATGCAAAAGCCCACTACTTTGTGGTACATACAATGTTTAATTTAAACTTTTCCAGCACTGTTCGATATCTCCCAGATGCAAAATACCAATACTTCGTGGTACTTGCAGTGATTTATTTAAACTTTTTCAGCACGGCTCGATATTTCCCAGATGCAAAATACCACTACTTTGTGGTACATAGAATGATTTATTTAAACTCTTTCAGCACTGCTTGATATCTGCCAGATGAAAAATACCACTACTTCGTGGTACATACAATGTCATATATAAACTTCTTCAGCACTGCTCGATATCTCCCAGATGCAGAAAACCACTACTTCGTGGTACATAGAATGATTTAATTAAACTTTTTAGCACTGCTCGATATACCCGTGATGCAAAATACCACTACTTCGTGGTACATACAATGATTTATGTAAACCTTTTCAGCGCTCTTCGATATCTCCCAGATACAAAGTACCACTACTTTGTGGTACATACAATACTTTATGTAAACTTTTTCAGTGATGCTAGATATCACCCAGATGCAAAAGACCACTACTTAGCGGTACATACAATGATTTATTTAAACTTTTTCAGCACTGCTCAATATCCTCCAGATGCAAAATACCACCACTTCTTGGTACATACAATGATTTATTTAAAGTTTTTCAGCACTGCTCGATACCTCCCAGATGCAAAATACCACTACTTCGTGGTACATACAATGTTTTATTTAAACTTTTTCAGTGATGCTCGATATCTCCCAGATGCCAGAGACCACTACTTAGTGGTACATACAATGATTTATTTAAACTTTTTCAGCACTGCTCGATAACAACCAGATGCAAAATACCACTACTTCTTGGTTCATGCAATTATTTATTTAAACTTTTTCAGCACTGCTCGATATCTCCCAGTTGCAAAATACCACTACTTCGAGGTACATACAATCATTTCTTTATATTTTTTCAGCTCTGCTCGATATCTCTCAGATGCGAATTACCACTACTTCGTGGTACATACAATGATATATTTAAACTTTTTCAGCATTGCTCGATATCTCCCAGATGCAAAATTCCACTACTTCGTGGTACATACAACAATTTATTAAAACTTTTTAAGCCCCACTCGATATCTCTGAGATGCAAAATACCACTACTTCGTGGTACATACAATGATTTATTTAAACTTTTTCAGCACTGCTCGATATCTCCAAGATGAAAAATACCAGTACTTCGTGGTACATACAATGTTTTATTTAAACTTTTTCAGCACTGCTTGATATCTCCCAGATGCAAAATACCACTACCTCATGGTATATACAATGATTTATTAAAACATTTACAGCACTGCTCGATATCTGCCAGATGCAAAAGCCCACTACTTTGTGGTACATACAATGTCTAATTTAAACTTTTCCAGCACTGTTCGATATCTCCCAGATGCAAAATACCACTACTTCGTGGTACATAAAATGATTTATTTAAACTTTTTCAGCACAGCTTGATATCTCCCCGATGCAAAATACCACTACTTCGTGGTACTTGCAGTGATTTATTTAAACTTTTTCAGCACTGCTCGATATCTCCCAGATGCAAAATACCACTACTTGGCGGTACATAGAATGATTTATTTAAACTTTTTCAGCACTGCTTGATATCTGCCAGATGCAAAATAACACTACTTCGTGGTTCATACAATGTTTTATATAAACTTCTTCAGCACTGCTCGATATCTCCCAGATGCAGAAGACCACTACTTCGTGGTACATAGAACGATTTATTTAAACTTTTTCAGCACTGCTCGATATCCCCCTGATGCAAAATACCACTACTTCGTGGTACATACAATGATTGTTTAGACTTTTTCAGCACTGCTCGATATCTCCAAGATGAAAAATACCAGTACTTCGTGGTACATACAGTGTTTTATTTAAACTTTTTCAGCACTGCTGGATATCTCCCAGATGCAAAATACCACAACTTTGTGGTTCATACAATGATATATTTAAACTTTTTCAGCACTGCTCGATATCTCCTTGATGCAAAATACCACTACTTCGTGGTACATACAATGATTTATGTAAACCTTTTCAGCGCTCTTCGATATCACCCAGATGCAAAGTACCACTACTTTGTGGTAGATACAATGTTTTATTTAAACTTTTTCAGTGATGCTAGATATCACCCAGATGCAAAAGACCACTACTTAGCGGTACATACAATGATTTCTTTAAACATTTTCAGCACTGCTCAATATCCCCCAGATGCATAATACCACTACTTCTTGGTACATACAGTGATTTATTTAAAGTTTTTCAGCACTGCTCGATATCTCCCAATTGCAAAATACCACTACCTCGTGGTACATACAATGATTTCTTTAAACTTTTTCAGCACTGCAAGATATCTCCCAGATGCAAAATACCACTAATTAGTGGTACATACAATGATATATTTAAACTCTTTCAGCACTGCGCGATATCATCCAGATGCAAAACACCACTATTTTGTGGGACATATAATGTTTTATTTAAACTTTTTCAGCCCTGCTCGAGATCTCTTAGGTGCAAAATACCACTACTTCGTGCTACAAACAATGATTTACTTAAACTTTTTCAGCACAGCTCGATATCTCCCAGATACAAAACACCACTACCTTGTGGAACATACAATGATTTATTTAAACATTTTCAGCACTGCTCGATATCTCCCAGATGCAAAATACCACTACTTTGTGCTACATACAATGTTTTATTTAAACTTTTTCAGCACTGCTCTATATCTACAAGAAGCCATATACCACTACTTCGTGGTAAATACAATGTTTTATTTTAACTTTTTCAGTACTGCTCGATATCTCCCAGATGCAAGAGACCACTACTTAATGGTACATACAGTGATTTATGTAACCTATTTCAGCACTGCTCAATATCTCCCAGATGCAAAATACCACTACTTCGTGGTACATACAATGTTTTATTTAAACTTTTTCAGTGATGCTCGATATCTCCCAGATGCCAGAGACCACTACTTAGTGGTACATACAATGATTTACTTAAACTTTTTCAGCACTGCTCGATAACGCCCACATGCAAAATACCACTACTTCTTGGTACATGCAATGATTTATTTAAACTTTTTCAGCACTGCTCGATATCTCCCAGTTGCAAAATACCACTACTTCGAGGTACATACAATCATTTCTTTATATTTTTTCAGCTCTGCTCGATATCTCTCATATGCAAAATACCACTACTTCGTGGTACATACAATGATTTATTTAAACTTTTTCAGCACTGCTCGATATCTCCCAGATGCAAAATACCACTACTTCGTGGTACATACAACAATTTATTAAAACTTTTTCAGCCCCACTCGATATCTCTGAGATGCAAAATACCACTACTTCGTAGTACATACAATGATTTATTTAAACTTTTATCTGCACTGCTCGATATCTCCAAGATGAAAAATACCAGTACTTCGTGGTACATACAATAATGTATTTAAACTTTTTTAGCACTGCTGGATATCTCCCAGATGCAAAATACCACAACTTTGTGGTTCATACAATGATATATTTAAACTTTTTCAGCACTGCTCGATATCTCCCAGATGCAAAATACCACTACTTCATGGTACATACAATGATTTATGTAAACCTTTTCAGCAGTCTTCGATATCTCCCAGATGCAAAGTACCACCACTTTGCGGTACATACAATGATTTACTTAAACTTTTTCAGCACTGCTTGATATCTCCAACATGCAAAATGCCTCTACTTTGTAGTACATACAATGTTTTATTTAAACTTTTTCAGCACTGTTCGATATCTCCCAGATGCAAAATACCACTACTTCGTGGTACATAATATGATTTATGTAACCTATTTCAGCACTGTTCGATATCTCCCAGATGCTAAATACCACTACTTTGTGGTACATACAATGTTCTATTTAAAGTTTTTCAGCGCTGCTCGATATCACCCAGATTCAAAACACCACTATTTCGTGGTACATACAATGATTTATTCAAACTTTATCAGCAGTGCTCGATATCCCCCTGATGCAAAATACCACTACTTCGTGGTACTTACAATGATTTATTTAAACTTTTTCAGCACTGCTCTATATCTCCAAGAAGCCATATACCACTACTTTGTGGTTCATACGATGTTTCATTTAAACTTTTTCAGCACTGCTCGATATCTCCCAGATGCAAGAGACCACTACTTAGTGGTACATACAATGATTTATGTAACCTATTTCAGCACTGCTCAATATCTCCCAGATGCAAAATACCACTACTTCGTGGTACATACAATGTTTTATTTAAACTATTTCAGTGATGCTCGATATCTCCTAGATGCCAGAGACCACTACTTAGTGGTACATACAATGATTTATTTAAACTTTTTCAGCACTGCTCGATAACCCCCAGATGCAAAATACCACTACTTCTTGGTACATGCAATTATTTATTTAAACTTTTTCAGCACTGCTCGATATCTCCCAGTTGCAAAATACCGCTACTTCGAGGTACATACAATTATTTCTTTATATTTTTACAGCTCTGCTCGATATCTCTCAGATGCAAAATACCACTACTTCGTGGTACATACAATGATATATTTAAACTTTTTCAGCACTGCTCGATATCTCCCAGATGCAAAATACCACTACTTTGTGATACATACAAAGTTTTATTTAAACTTTTTCAGCACTGCTCGATATCCCCCATGTGCAAAATACCACTACTTCGTGGTACATACAGTGATTTATTTAAACTTTTTCAACACAGCTCGATATCTCCCAGATGCAAAATACCACTACATCGTGGTACATACAATGATTTATTTAAACATTTTCAACACTGCTCGATATCTCCCAGATGCAATTTACCACTTCTTTGTGGTACATACAATGATTTATTTAAACTTTTTCAGCACTGCTCAATATGTCCAAGATGCAAAATACCTCTACTTTGTGGTACGTACAATGTTTTATTTAAACTTTTTCAGCACTGCTCGATATCCTCCAGATGCAAAATACCACTACTTTGTGGTACATGCAATGATTAATTTCAACTTTTTCAGCACTGCTCGATATCTCGCAGATGCAAAATACCACTATTTCGTGGCATATACAATGATTTATTAAAACTTTTTCAGCACTGCTCGATATCTGCAAGATGCGAAATACCACTACATTGTGGTACATACAATGTTTAATTTAAACTTTTTCAGCACTGCTCGATATCTCCGAGATGCAAAACACCCTACTACGTGGTACATACAATGATTACTTTAAACTTTTTCAGCACTGCATGATATCTCCCAGATGCAAAATACCACTACTTTGTGGTCCATACATTGATATATTTAAACTTTTTCAGCACTGCGCGATATCATCCAGATGCAAAACACCGCTATTTTGTGGGACATACAATGTTTTATTTAAACTTTTTCAGCACTGCTCGAGATCTCCCAGGTGCAAAATACCACTACTTCGTGCTACAAACAATGATTTACTTAAACTTTTCCAGCACAGCTCAATATCTCCCAGATGCAAAACACCACTACCTCGTGAAACATACAATGATTTATTTAAACATTTTCAGCACTGCTCGATAACTCCCAGATGCAAAATACCACTACTTTGTGCTACATACAATGTTTTATTTTAACCTTTTCAGCACTGCTCGATATCTCCCAGATGCAAAATACCACTACTTCGTGGTACATACAATGATTTATGTAAACCTTTTCAGCGCTCTTCGATATCTCCCAGATGCAAAGTACCACCACTTTGCGGTACATACAATGATTTACTTAAACTTTTTCTGCACTGCTTGATATCTCCAACATGCAAAATGCCTCTACTTTGTGGTAATTACAATGTTTTATTTAAACTTTTTCAGCACTGTTCAATATCTCCCAGATGCAAAATACCACTACTTCGTGGTACATACAATGATTTATGTAACCTATTTCAGCACTGTTCGATATCTCCCAGATGCTAAATACCACTACTTTGTGGTACATACAACGTTCTATTTAAACTTTTTCAGCGCTGCTCGATATCACCCAGATGCAAAACACCACTATTTCGTGGTACATACAATGATTTATTTAAACATTATCAGCAGTGCTCGATATCCCCCTGATGCAAAATACCACTACTTCGTGGTACATACAATGATTTATTTAAACATTTTCAACATTGCTCGATATCTCCCAGATGCAAATTACCACTTCTTTGTGGTACATACAATGATTTATTTAAACTTTTTCAGCACTGCTCAATATCTCCAAGATGCAAAATACCTCTACCTTGTGGTACGTACAATGTTTTATTTAAACTTTTTCAGCACTGCTCGATATCCTCCAGATGCAAAATACCACTACTTTGTGGTACATACAGTGATTAATTTAAACTTTTTCAGCACAGCTCGATATCTCGCAGATGCAAAATACCACTATTTCGTGGCATATACAATGATTTATTAAAACTTTTTCAGCACTGCTCGATATCTGCAAGATGCGAAATACCACTACTTTGTGGTACATACAATGTTTAATTTAAACATTTTCAGCACTGCTCAATATCTCCAAGATGCAAAATACCACTACTTCGTGGTACATACAATAATGTATTTAAACTTTTTCAGCACAGCTCGATATCTCCCAGATGCAAAATACCACTACTTTGTGGTACATACAATGTTTTATTTAAACTTTTTCAGCACTGCTCGATATCTGCCAGATGCAAAATACCACTACTTCGTGGTACATGCAATGTTTTCTTTAAACTTTTTCAGCACTGCTCGATATGTCCCTGATGCAAAAGACCACTACTTCGTGGTACATACAACGATTTATTAAACTTTTTCAGCACTGCTCGATATCTGCCAGATGCAAAATACCACTACTTCTTGGT
The DNA here is from genome assembly GCF_023898315.1 of Schistocerca nitens. Lineage (NCBI taxonomy): Eukaryota > Metazoa > Arthropoda > Insecta > Orthoptera > Acrididae > Schistocerca > Schistocerca nitens. The sequence continues at coordinate 67,596,007 of NC_064624.1, forward strand.
ACATACAATGATTTATTTAAACTTTTTCAGCACTGCTCAATATCTCCAAGATGCAAAATACCACTACTTTGTGGTATATACAATGATTTATTAAAACTTTTTCAGCACCGCTCGATATCTGCCGGATGCAAAATACCAATACTTTGTGGTACATACAATGTTTAATTTAAACTTTTTCAGCACTGCTCGATATTTCCCAGATGCAAAATACCACTACTTCTGGTACCTACAATGATTTATTTAAACTTTTTCAGCACAGCACGATACCTGCCAGATGCAAAATACCACTTCTTCGTGGTACATACAATGTTTAACTTGAACTTTTTAAGCACTGCTAGAGATCTCCCAGATGCAAAATACCACTACATTGTGGTACATACAATGTTTTATTCAAACTTTTTCAGCACTGCTCGATATCTCCGAGATGCAAAATACCACTTTTTTGTGGTGTATCCAATGATTTATTAAAACTTTTTCAGCACTGCTCGATGTCTACCAGATGCAAAATACCACTACTTTGTGGTAAATACAATGTTTAATTTATACTTTTTCAGCAGTGCTCGATATCTCCCAGATGCAAAATATCACTACTTTGTGGTACATACAATGATTTATTTAAACATTTTCAGCACTGCTCGATATCTCCCAAATGCATAATACCACTACTTTGCGGTACAAACAATGATTTATTTAAACTTTTTCAGCTCTGCTCGATAAATCCCAGATGCAAAATACATCTACTTTGTGGTACGTAAAATGTTTTATTTAAACATTTTCTTCACTGATCGATATCTCCCAGATGCAAAATACCTCTAATTCGTGGTATATACAATGATTTATTTAAACTTTTTCAGCACTGCTCGATATCTGCCAGATGCAAATCACCACTACTTCGTGGTACATACAGTGTTTTATTTAAACTTTTTCAGCACTGCTCGATATCTCCCAGATGCAAAGACCACTACTTCGTGGTACATACAATGATTTATTTAAACATTTTCAGCACTGCTCGAAATCCCCCAGATGCAAAATACCACTACTTCATGGTAGATACAATGATATATTTAAACTTTTTCAGTACTGCTCGATATCTCCCAGATGTAAAATACCACTACTTCGTTGTACATACAATGATTTTCTAAAACAGTTTCAGCACAGCTCGATATCTGCCAGATGCAAAATACCACTACTTTGTGGTACATACAATGTTTAATTTAAACTTATTCAGCACTGCTCGATATCTCCCAAATGCAAAATACCACTACATTGCGGTACATAGAATGAGTTATTTAAACTTTTTCAGCAATGCTCGACGTCTCCCAGATAAAAATACCACTACTTTGCGGTACATACAATGATTTATTCAAACTTATTCAGCACTGGTCGATATCTGCCAGATGCAAAATACCACTACTTCATGGTACATACAATGATTTATTTAAACTTTTTCAGCACTGCTCGATATCTCCCAGATGCAAAATACCACTACTTTGTGGTACATACAATGTTTTATTTAACCTTTTTCAGCACTGCTCGATTTCTCCCAGATGCAAAATACCACTAATTTACGGTACATACAATGATTTATTTAAACTTTTTCAGCACTGCTCAATATCTCCCAGATGCAAAATGCCACTACTTCGTGGTACATACAATAATTTATTGAAACTTTTTCAGCACAGCTCGATATCTCCCAGATGCAAAATTTTACTACTTCGTGGTACATACAATGTTTAATTTAAACATTTTCAGCACTGCTCGATATCTCCCAGATGCAAAATACCACTACTTTGTGGTACATACAACGTTTTATTTAAACTTTTTCAGCATTGCTCGATATCTGCCAGATGCAAAATACCACTACTTCGTGGTACATACAATGATTTATTTAAACTTTTTCAGCATTGCTCGATATCTCGCAGAAGCAAAATACCACTATTTCGTGGCATATACAATGATTTATTAAAACTTCTTCAGCACTGCTCGATATCTGCAAGATGCGAAATACCACTACATTGTGGTACATACAATGTTTAATTTAATCATTTTCAGCACTGCTCAATATCTCCCAGATGCAAAATACCACTACTTCGTGGTACATAAAATAATTTATTTAATTTTTTTCAGCACAGCTCGATATCTCCCAGATGCAAAAGTCCACTACTTCGTGGTACATACAATGTTTTATTTAAACTTTTTCAGCACTGCTCGATATCTGCCAGATGCAAAATACCACTACTTCGTGGTACATACAATGACAGCACTGCTCAATATCTCCCAGATGCAAAATACCACTACTTTGTGGTATATACAATGATTTATTAAAACTTTTTCAGCACCGCTCGATATCTGCCGGATGCAAAATACCAATTCTTTGTGGTACATACAATGTTTAATTTAAACTTTTTCAGCACTGCTCGAAATCTCCCAGATACAAAATACCACTACTTCATGGTACCTACAATGATTTATTTAAACTTTTTCAGCGCAACTCGACATCTGCCAGATGCAAAATACCACTTCTTCGTGGTACATACAATGTTTAATTTGAACTTTTTCAGCACTGCTAGAGATCTCCCAGATGCAAAATAACACTACATTGTGGTACATACAATGTTTTATTTAAACTTTTTCAGCTCTGCTCGATATCTCCGAGATACAAAATAACACTTTTTTGCGGTGTATACAATGATTTATTAAAATTTTTTCAGCACTGCTCGATATCTACCACATGCAAAATACCACTACTTTGTGGTAAATACAATGTTTAATTTACACTTTTTCAGCTCCGCTCGATATCTCCCAGATGCAAAATATCACAACTTTGTGGTACATACAATGATTTATTTAAACATTTTCAGCACTGCTCGATATCTCCCAAATGCAAAATACCACTACTTTGCGGTACAAACAATGATTTATTTAAACTTTTTCAGCACTGCTCGATACCTCCCAGATGCAAAATACCTCTACTATGTGATACATACAATGTTTTATTTAAACATTTTCTTCACTGATCGATATCTCCCAGATGCAAAATACCTCTACTTCGTGGTACATACATTGATTTATTTAAACTTTTTCAGCACTCCTCGATATCTACCAGATGCAAATCACCACTACTATGTGGTACATACAGTGTTTTATTTAAACTTTTTCAGCACTGCTCGATATCTCCCAGATGCAAAAGACCACTACTTCCTGGTACATTCAAGGATATATTTAAACATTTTCAGCACTGCTCGATAACCCCCAGATGCAAAATACCACTACTTTATGGTACATACAATGATATATTTAAACTTTTTCAGTACTGCTCGATATCTCCCAGATGCAAAATACCACTACTTCGTTGTACATACAATGATTTATTAAAACAGTTTCAGCACTGCTCGATATCTGCCAGATGCAAAATACCACTACTTTGTGGTACATACAATGTTTAATTTAAACTTATTCAGCACTGCTCGATATCTCCCAAATGCAAAATACCACTACTTTGCGGTACATAGAATGATTTATTTAAACTTTTTCAGCAATGCTCGATATCTCCCAGATAAAAATACCACTACTTTGCGGTACATAAAATGGTTTATTTAAACTTTTTCAGCACTGCTCGATATCTCCCAGATGCAAAATACCACTACTTTGTGAGACATACATTGTTTTATTTAAACTTTTTCAGCACTGCTCGATATCTCCCAGATGCAAAATACCTCTACTTTGTGGTACGTACAATGTTTTATTTAAACTTTTTCTTCATTGTTCGATATCTCCCAGATGCAATATACCACTACTTCGTGGTACATACATTGATTTATTTAAACTTTTTCAGCACTGTTCGATATCTGCCAGATGCAAAATACCACTACTTCGTGGTATATTCAATGATATATTTAAACATTTTGAGCACTGCTCGATATCCCCCAGATGCAAAATACCACTACTTCATGGTACATACAATGATATATTTAAACTTTTTCAGTACTGCTCGATATCTCCCAGATCCAAAATACCACTACTTCGTTGTACATACAATGATTTATTAAAACAGTTTCAGCACTGCTCGATATCTGCCAGATGCAAAATACCACTACTTTGTGGCACATACAATGTTTAATTTAAACTTATTCAGCACCGCTCGATTTCTCCCAGATGCAAAATACCACTAATTTGCGGTACATACATTGATTTATTTAACCTTTTTCAGCACTGCTCAATATCTCCCAGATGCCAAATACCACTACTTCGTGGTACATACAATGATTTATTTAAACATTTTCAGCACAGCTCAATATCTCCCAGATGCAAAATTTTCCTACTTCGTGGTACATACAAAGTTTAATTTAAACTTTTTCCGCACTGCTCGATATCTCCCAGATGCAAAATACCACTACTTTGTGGTACATACAACGTTTTTTTTCAACTTTTTCAGCATTGCTCGATATCTGCCAGATGCAAAATACCACTACTTCGTGGTACACGCAATAATGTATTTAAACTTTTTCAGCACTGCTTGATATCTCCCAGATGCAATAGACCACTACTTCGTGGTACATACAATAATGTATTTAAACTTTTTCAGCACTCGTCGATATCTGCCAGATGCAAAATACCACTACTTCGTTGTACCTATAATGATATATTTAAACTTTTTCAGCACAGGTCGATATCTGCCAGATGCAAAATACCACTACTTCGTGGTACATACAATGTTTAATTTATACTTTTTCAGCACTGCTCAATGTCTCCCAAATGCAAAATACCACTACTTCGCGGTACAAACAATGATTTATTTAAACTTTTTTAGCACTGCGCGATATCTCCCAGATGCAAAATACCTCTACTCTGTGGTACGTACAATGTTTTATTTAAACTTTTTCTTCACTGTTCGATATCTCCCAGATGCAATATACCACTACTTCGTGGTACATACATTGATTTATTTAAACTTTTTCAGCTCTGTTCGATATCTTCCAGATGCAAAATACCACTACTTCGTGGTACATTCAATGCTTTATTTAAACTTTTTCGGCACTGCTCGATATCTCCCAGATGCAAATGACCACTACTTCGTGGTACATTCAATGACTTATTTAAACTTTCTCAGCACTGCTCGATATCCCCCAGATGCAAAATACCACTACTTCGTGGTACATACAATGATACATTCAAACTTTTTCAGTACTGCTCGATATCTCCCAGATGCAAAATAAAACTACTTCGTGGTACATACAATGATTTATTAAAACTTTTTCAGCACCGCTCGATATCTGTCAGATGCAAAACACCACTAGTTTGTGGTACATACAATGATTTATTTAAACTTATTTAGCACTGCTCGATATCTCCCAAATGCAAAATACCACTACTTTGCGGTACATACAATGATTTATTTAAACATTTTCAGCACTGCTCGATATCACCCAGATGCAAAATACCACTAATTTGCGGTACATACAATGATTTATTTAAACTTTTTCAGCACTGCTCAATATCTCCCAGAAGCAAAATACCACTACTTCGTGGTACATACAATGATTTATTTAAACATTTTCAGCACTGCTCGATATCCCCCAGATGCAAAATACCTCTACTTCGTGGTACATACAATGATATATTTAAACTTTTTCTGTACTGCTCGATATCTCCCAGATGCAAAATACCACTACTTCGTTGTACATACAATGATTTATTAAAACTGTTTCAGCACCGCTCGATATCTGCCAGGTGCAAAATACCACTACTTTGTGCTACATACAATGTTTAATTTAAACTTATTCAGCACTGCTCGATATCTCCCAAATGCAAAATACCACTACTTTGCGGTACATAGAATGATTTATTTAAACTTTTTGAGCACTGCTCGATATCTCCCAGATAAAAATACCACTACTTTGCGGTACATACAATGATTTATTCTAACTTTTTCAGCACTGGTCGATATCTGCCAGATGCAAAATACCACTACTTCATGGTACATACAATGATTTATTTAAAGTTTTTCAGCACTGCTCGATAACTCCCAGATGCAAAACACAACTACTTTGTGGTACATACAATGTTTTATTTAACCTTTTTCAGCACTGCTCGATATCTCCCAGATGCAAAATACCACTAATTTGCGAAACATACAATGATTTATTTAAACTTTTTCAGCACTGCTCACTATGTCCCGGATGCAAAATACCACTACTTCGTGGTACCTACAATGATTTATTTACACTTTTTCAGCACAGCTTGATATCTGCCAGATGCAAAATACCTCTACTTTGTGGTACGTACAATGTTTTATTTAAACTTTTTCTTCACTGTTCGATATCTCCCAATTGCAAAATACCACTACTTCGTGGTACATACAATGATTTATTTAAACTTTTTCAGCACTGCTCGATAAGTCCCAGATGCAAAAGACCACTACTTCGTGGTACATACAATGAGTTATTTAAACATTTTCAGCAATGCTCGATATCTGCCAGATGCAAAATACCACTATTTCGTGGTACATACAATGATTTATTTAAACTTTTTCAGCACTGCTCGATATCTCCCAGCTGCAAAATACCACTACTTTGTGGTATATACAATGATTTATTAAAACTTTTTCAGCACCGCTCGATATCTGCCGGATACAAAATACCACTACTTCGTGGTACATACAATGTTTAATTTAAACTTTTTCAGTACTGCTCGATATCTCCCACATGCAAAAGACCACTACTTCGTGGTACATACAATGATTTATTTAAACTTTTTCAGCATTTCTCGATATCCCCCAGATGCAAAATACCAATACTTTGTGGTACATACAATGTTTTATTTAAACTTTTTCAGCACTGCTCGATATCTCCCAAATGCAAAATAGCACTACATTGCGGTACATACAATGATTTATTTAAACTTTTTCAGCACCGCTCGATACCTCCCAGATGCAAAATACCACTAATTTGTGGTACATACAATGATTTATTTAAACTTTTTCAGGACTGCTCGATACCTCCCAGATGCAAAATACCTCTACTTTGTTCTACGTACAATGTTTTATTTAAACATTTTCTTCACTGATCGATATCTCCCAGATGCAAAATACCTCTACTTCGTGGTACATACAATGACTTATTTAAACTTTTTCAGCACTGCTCGATATCTGCCAGATGCAAATTGCCACTACTTCGTGGTAGGAACAGTGTTTTATTTAAACTTTTTCAGCACTGCTCGATATCTCCCAGATGCAAAAGACCACAACTTCGTGGTACATACAAAGATTTATTTAAACATTTTCAGCACTGCTCGATATCCCCCAGATGCAAAATACCACTACTTCGTGGTACATACAATGATATATTTTAACTTTTTCAGTACTGCTCGATATCTCCAAGATGCAAAATAAATCTACTTCGTGGTACATACAATGATTTATTAAAACTTTTTAGCACCGCTCGATACCTCCCAGATGCAAAATACCTCTACTTTGTTCTACGTACAGTGTTTTATTTAAACATTTTCTTCACTGATCGATATCTCCCAGATGCAAAATACCTCTACTTCGTGGTACATACAATGACTTATTTAAACTTTTTCAGCACTGCTCGATATCTCCCAGATGCAAAATATCACTACTTTGTGGTACATACAATGATTTATTTAAACATTTTCAGCACTGCTCGATATCTCCCAAATGCAAAATACCACTACTTTGCGGTACAAACAATGATTTATTTAAACTTTTTCAGCACTGCTCGATACCTCCCAGATGCAAAATACCTCTACTTTGTTCTACGTACAATGTTTTATTTAAACATTTTCTTCACTGATCGATATCTCCCAGATGCAAAATACTTCTTCTTCGTGGTACATACAATGACTTATTTAAACTTTTTCAGCACTGCTCGATATCTGCCAGATGCAAATTGCCACTACTTCGTGGTACGAACCGTGTTTTATTTAAACTTTTTCAGCACTGCTCGATATCTCCCAGATGCAAAAGACCACTACTTCGTGGTACATACAAAGATTTATTTAAACATTTTCAGCACTGCTTGATATCCCCCAGATGCAAAATACCACTACTTCGTGGTACATACAATGATATATTTTAACTTTTTCAGTACTGCTCGATATCTCCCAGATGCAAAATAAATCTACTTCGTGGTACATACAATGATTTATTAAAACTTTTTCAGCATCGCTCGATAACTGCCTGATGCAAAATACCACTACTTTGTGGTACATACAATGATTAATTTAAACTTATTCAGCACTGCTCGATATCTCCCAAATGCAAAATAGCACTCATTGCGGTACATACAATGATTTATTTAAACTTTTTCAGCACCGCTCGATATCTCCCAGATGAAAAATACCACTAATTTGCGGTACATACAATGATTTATTTAAACTTTTTCAGCACTGCTCAATATCTCCCAGAAGCAAATAACCACTACTTCGTGGTACATACAATGATTTTTGAAACTCTTTCAGCACAGCTCGATATCTCCCAGATGGAAAATATTACTACTTCGTGGTACATACAATGTTTATTTTCAACTTTTTCAGCACTGCTGGATATCTCCCAGATGCAAAATACCACTACTTTGTGGTACATACAACGTTTTATTTAAACTTCTTCAGTACTGCTCGATATCTGCCAGATTCAAAATACCACTACTTCGTGGTACATACAATGTTTTATTTAAACTTTTTCAGCACTGCTCGATATCTCCCAGATGCAAAAGCCCACTACTTCGTGGTACATACAATAATGTATTTAATTTTTGCAGCACTGCTCGATATCACGCAGATGCCAAATACCACTACTTCGTGGTACATACAATGATTTATTTAAACTTTTTCAGCACTGCTTGATATCTCCCAGATGCAAAATACCACTACTTCGTGGTATATACAATGATTTAATAAAATTTTTTTCAGCACCGCTCGATACCTGCCAGATGCAAAATACCACTACTTTGTGGTACACACAATGTTTAATTTAAACTTTTTCAGCACTGCTCGATATCTCCCAGATGCAAAATACCACTACTTTGTGGTACATACAATGGTTTATTTAAACTTTTTCAGCACTGCTAGATATCTCCCAGATGCAAAATACCACTACATTTGGTACATACAATGTTTTATTTAAACTTTTTCAGCACTGCTCGATATCTGCCAGATGCAAAATACCACTACTTCGTGGTACATGCAATGTTTTATTTAAACTTTTTCAGCACTGCTCGATAAGTCCCAGATGCAAAAGACCACTACTTCGTGGACATACAATGATTTATTTAAACTTTGTCAGCACTGCTCGATATCTGCCAGATGCAAAATACCACTACTTCGTGGTACATACAATGATTTATTTAAACTTTTTCAGGACTGCTCGATATCTCCCAGATGCAAAATACCACTACTTTGTCGTATATACAATGATTTATTAAAACTTTTTCAGCACCGCTCCATATCTGCCGGATGCAAAATACCACTACTTTGTGGTACATACAATGTTTAATTTAAACTTTTTCAGCACTGCTCGATATCTCCCAGATGCAAAAGACCACTACTTCGTGGTACATACAATGATTTATTTAAACTTTTTCAGCATTTCTCGATATCCCCCAGATGCAAAATACCACTACTTCGTGGTACATACAATGTTTAATTTAAACTTTTTCAGCACTGCTAGAGATCTCCCAGATGCAAAATACCACTACTTTGTGGTACATACAATGTTTTATTTAAACTTTTCAGCACTGCTCGATATCTCCGAGATGCAAAATACCACTTTTTTTTGGTGTATAGAATGATTTATTAAAACTTTTTCAGCACTGCTCGATATCTGCCAGATGCAAAATACCACTACTTTGTGGTAAATACAATGTTTAATTTATACATTTTCAGCACAGCTCGATATCCCCCAGATGCAAAATATCACTACTTTGTGGTACATACATTGATTTATGTAAACATTTTCAGCACTGCTCAATATCTAACAAATGCAAAATACCACTACTTTGCGGTACAAACAATGATTTATTTAAACCTTTTCAGCACTGCTCGATACCTGCCAGATCAAAATACCTCTACCTTGTTGTACGTACAATGTTTTATTTAAACATTTCCTTCACTGATCTATATCTCCCAGATGCAAAATACCTCTACTTCGTGGTACATACAATGAATTATTTAAACTTTTTCAGCACTGCTTGATATCTGCCGGATGGAAATTACCAGTACTTCGTGGTACATACAGTGTTTTATTTAAACTTTTTCAGCACAGCTCGATATCTCCCAGATTCAAAAGGCCACTACTTCGTGGTACATACAATGATTTACTTAAACATTTTCAGCACTGCTCGAAATCCCCCAGATGCATAATACCACTACTTCGTGGTACATAGAATGATATATATAAACTTTTTCAGTACTGCTCGATATCTCCCAGATGCAAAATACCACTACTTCGTTGTACATACAATGATTTATTAAAACTGTTTCAGCACCGCTCGATATCTGCCAGATGCAAAATACCACTACTTCGTGGTACATACAATGTTTAATTTAAACTTATTCAGCACTGCTCGATATCTCCCAAATGCAAAATACCACTACTTTGCGGTACATACAATGATTTATTTAAACTTTTTCAGCTATGCTCGATATCTCCCAGATAAAAATACCACTACTTTGCGGTACATACAATGATTTATTCAAACTTTTTCAGCACTTGTCGATATCTGCCAGGTGCAAAATACCACTACTTCATGGTACTACAATGATTTATTTAAGCTATTTCAGCACTGCTCAATATCTCCCAGATGCAAAAGCCCACTACTTCGTGGTACATACAATAATGTATTTAATTTTTGCAGCACTGCTCGATATCACGCAGATGCCAAATACCACTACTTCGTGGTACATACAATGATTTATTTAAACTTTTTCAGCACTGCTTGATATCTCCCAGATGCAAAATACCACTACTTCGTGGTATATACAATGATTTAATAAAATTTTTTTCAGCACCGCTCGATACCTGCCAGATGCAAAATACCACTACTTTGTGGTACACACAATGTTTAATTTAAACTTTTTCAGCACTGCTCGATATCTCCCAGATGCAAAATACCACTACTTTGTGGTACATACAATGGTTTATTTAAACTTTTTCAGCACTGCTAGATATCTCCCAGATGCAAAATACCACTACATTTGGTACATACAATGTTTTATTTAAACTTTTTCAGCACTGCTCGATATCTGCCAGATGCAAAATACCACTACTTCGTGGTACATGCAATGTTTTATTTAAACTTTTTCAGCACTGCTCGATAAGTCCCAGATGCAAAAGACCACTACTTCGTGGACATACAATGATTTATTTAAACTTTGTCAGCACTGCTCGATATCTGCCAGATGCAAAATACCACTACTTCGTGGTACATACAATGATTTATTTAAACTTTTTCAGGACTGCTCGATATCTCCCAGATGCAAAATACCACTACTTTGTCGTATATACAATGATTTATTAAAACTTTTTCAGCACCGCTCCATATCTGCCGGATGCAAAATACCACTACTTTGTGGTACATACAATGTTTAATTTAAACTTTTTCAGCACTGCTCGATATCTCCCAGATGCAAAAGACCACTACTTCGTGGTACATACAATGATTTATTTAAACTTTTTCAGCATTTCTCGATATCCCCCAGATGCAAAATACCACTACTTCGTGGTACATACAATGTTTAATTTAAACTTTTTCAGCACTGCTAGAGATCTCCCAGATGCAAAATACCACTACTTTGTGGTACATACAATGTTTTATTTAAACTTTTTCAGCACTGCTCGATATCTCCGAGATGCAAAATACCACTTTTTTTTGGTGTATAGAATGATTTATTAAAACTTTTTCAGCACTGCTCGATATCTGCCAGATGCAAAATACCACTACTTTGTGGTAAATACAATGTTTAATTTATACATTTTCAGCACAGCTCGATATCCCCCAGATGCAAAATATCACTACTTTGTGGTACATACATTGATTTATTTAAACATTTTCAGCACTGCTCAATATCTAACAAATGCAAAATACCACTACTTTGCGGTACAAACAATGATTTATTTAAACCTTTTCAGCACTGCTCGATACCTGCCAGATCAAAATACCTCTACTTTGTTGTACGTACAATGTTTTATTTAAACATTTCCTTCACTGATCTATATCTCCCAGATGCAAAATACCTCTACTTCGTGGTACATACAATGAATTATTTAAACTTTTTCAGCACTGCTTGATATCTGCCGGATGGAAATTACCAGTACTTCGTGGTACATACAGTGTTTTATTTAAACTTTTTCAGCACAGCTCGATATCTCCCAGATTCAAAAGGCCACTACTTCGTGGTACATACAATGATTTATTTAAACATTTTCAGCACTGCTCGAAATCCCCCAGATGCATAATACCACTACTTCGTGGTACATAGAATGATATATATAAACTTTTTCAGTACTGCTCGATATCTCCCAGATGCAAAATACCACTACTTCGTTGTACATACAATGATTTATTAAAACTGTTTCAGCACCGCTCGATATCTGCCAGATGCAAAATACCACTACTTCGTGGTACATACAATGTTTAATTTAAACTTATTCAGCACTGCTCGATATCTCCCAAATGCAAAATACCACTACTTTGCGGTACATACAATGATTTATTTAAACTTTTTCAGCTATGCTCGATATCTCCCAGATAAAAATACCACTACTTTGCGGTACATACAATGATTTATTCAAACTTTTTCAGCACTTGTCGATATCTGCCAGGTGCAAAATACCACTACTTCATGGTACTACAATGATTTATTTAAGCTATTTCAGCACTGCTCAATATCTCCCAGATGCAAAATACCACTACTTTGTGGTACATACAATGTTTTGTTTAAACTTTTTCAGCATTGCTCGATAGCTCCCAGATGCAAAATCCCACTAATTTACGGTACATACAATGATTTATTTAAACTTTTTCAGCACTGCTCAATATCTCCCAGATGCAAAATACCACTTCTTCCTGGTACATACAATGATTTATTGAAACTTTTTCAGCACAGCTTGATATCTCCCAGATGCAAAATATTACTACTTTGTGGTACATACAATGTTTTATTTAAACTTTCTCACCACTGCTCGATATCTCCCAGGTGCAAATAACCACTACTTCGTGGTACATACAATAATGTATTTAAACTTTTTCAGCACTGCTCGATATCTCCCAGATGCAAAAGAGCACTACTTCATGGTACATACAATGATTTATTTAAACTCTTTCAGCACTGCTCGATATCCCCCACAGATGCGAAGTTCCACTACTTCGTGGTACATACAATGATATATTTAAACTTTTTCAGTACTGCTCGATATCTCCCAGATGCAAAATAAAACTACTTCGTGGTACATACAATGATTTATTAAAACTTTTTCAGCACCGCTCGATATCTGCCAGATGCAAAATACCACTACTTTGTGGTACATACAATGATTAATTTAAACTTATTCAGCACTGCTCAATATCTCCCAAATGCAAAATACCACTACTTTGCGGTAGATACAATAATGTATTTAAACTTTTTCAGCACTGCTCGATATCTGCCAGATGCAAAATACCACTACTTTGTGGTACATACAATGTTTAATTTAAACTTTTTCAGCACTGCTCGATATCTCCCAGATGCAAAATACCACTAATTTGCGGTACATACAACGATTTATTTAAACTTTTTCAGCTCCGCTCAATATCTCCCAGATGCAAAGTACCACTGCTTCGAGGTACACACAATGATTTATTGAAACTTTTTCAGCACAGCTCGATATCTCCCAGATGCAAAATATTACTACTTCTAGGTACATACAATGTTTAGTTTAAACTTTTTCAGGACTGCTCGATATCTCCCAGATGCAAAATACCACTACTTTGTGGTACATACAACGTTTTATTTAAACTTTTTCAGCACTGCTCGATATATGCCAGATTCAAAATACTACGACTTCGTGGTACATACAATGTTTTATTTAAACTTTTTCAGCACTGCTCGATATCTCCCAAATGCAAAAGACCACTACTTCGTGGTACATACAATAATGTATTTAAACTTTTTCAGCACTGCTCGATATCCCGCAGATGCAAAATACCACTACTTCGTGGTAAATACAATGATTTATTTAAACTTTTTCAGCACTGCTCGATATCTCCCAGATGCAAAATACCACTAATTCGTGGTATATACAATGATTTATTAAAACTTTTTCAGCACCGCTCGATGTCTGCCAGATGCAAAATACCACTACTTGGTGGTACATACAATGTTTAATTTAAACTTTTTCAGCACTGCTCGATATCTCCCAGATGCAAAATACCACTACTTTTTGGTACATACAATGTTTTCTTTAAACTTTTTCAGCACTGCTCGATTTCTTCCAGATGCAAGATACCACTACTTTGTGGTACATACAACGTTTTATATAAACTTTTTCAGCACTGCTCGATATCTCCCAGACGCAAACTACCACTAATTTGCGGTACATACAATGATTTATTTAAACTTTTTCAGCACTGCTCAATATCTCCCAGATGCAAAATACCACTACTTCATGGTACATACAATGATTTATTGAAACTTTTTCAGCACAGCTCAATATCTCCCAGATGCAAAATATTACTACTTCGTGGTACATACAATGTTTAATTTAAATTTTTTCAGCACTGCTCGATATCTCCCAGATGCAAAATACCACTACTTTGTGGTACATACAACGTTTTATTTTTACTTTTTCAGCACTGCTCGATATCTGCCTGATGCAAAAAACCACTACTTCGTGGTACATACAACGTTTTATTTAAACTTTTTCAGCACTGCTTGATATCTCCCAGATGCAAAAGACCACTTCTTCGTGGTACATACAATAATGTATTTAAACTTTTTCAGCACTGCTCGATATCCCGCAGATGCAAAATACCACTACTTCGTGGTACATACAATGATATATTTAAACTTATTCAGCACCCCTCGATATCGGCCAGATGAAAAATACCACTACTTTGTGATACATACAATGTTTAAATTAAACTTTTTCAGCATTGCTCGATATCACCCAGATGCAAAATACCACTACTTCATGGTATATACAATGATTTATTAAAACTTTTTCAGCACTGCTAGATATCTGCAAGATGCAAAATACCACTACTTTGTGGTACATACAATGTTTAATTTAAACTTTTTCAGCATTGATCACTATCTCCCAGATGCAAAATACCACTACTTCGTGGTACCTACAATGATTTATTTAAACTTTTTCAGCACTGCTCGATATCTCCCACATGCAAAATACCACTACTTTGTGGTACATACAATGTTTTATTTAAACTTTTTCAGCACTGCTCGATTTCTTCCAGATTTATTTATTTCGAGTCAAAAACATTACAACAATATTTACAATATATACAATATAACAAATCAGGTCAAATCATAAAAGCACAAACTAAACGGTATTAGCCCAAAATTGTGCAACGGCAGCAGCATTGTCTGAAACATCAACAAGCTCTTGTGTGGAACATGATACAGGACATCTAGGACAGTTAATTAAATGTTTGGTTGTCTGTTCTTCTCCGCAGTCACACAAGGTGGAAGATTCCTTCATGAAGCCCCATTTAAACAGGTTGTCCTTAGTTCGTCCGACGCCACTCCTGAGCCGATTTAGAGACTTCCACACTGTCCAGACTTGATTTCCACCAGGAGGAAGGGTCTCAGAAGGAGTCATCCAATCATTGCTGTCAGATTTTGCTGTCCACTGAGATAGTCTGGCTGCTCCAGTCCGACCGGTGAGGGGTGTAGTAGTTCTCATAAAGCTCCTCCTAGATTTGAGTCTACTAATTGGTGGCTGGTATCCATGTAGCAGGTGATCGGTGTTATGATCTGCTTTATGTCTCTCAAGTTTGGCTGCGACTTCACGCCTTATGTCTGGAGGAGCAATACCTGCTAGTTTATGGAGTTTATCAATAGGTGTAGCTTTGAGGCATCCCGTTACTGTCCTGCAGGTTTCGTTCAGTGCCACATCAACCTGCTTTGCATGAGATGACTTGTACCATACAGGACATGCGTATTCAGCTGCGGAATAGCACAAGGCCAAGGCTGATGTTCTTAGTAGTTTGGGATCTGCACCCCAAACGCTGCCAGTGAGCTTCCGCAGGATGTTGTTACGAGCAGCAACTTTCTGCTTAGTGTTAGTGCAGTGTTTTCTGTAGGTCAACGTTCGATCTAAGGTGACACCCAGATGCAAAATACCACTACTTCGTGGTACATACAATGTTTTATTTAAACTTTTTCAGCACTGCTCGATATCTCCCAGATGCAAAAGACCACTACTTCGTGGTACATACAATGATTTATTTAAACTTTTTCAGCACTGCTCGATATCTCCATGATGCAAAATACCACTACTTCATGGTATATACAATGATTTATTAAAACTTTTTCAGCACCGCATGATATTTGCCAGATGCAAAATACCACTACTTTGTGGTACATACAATGTTTAATTTAGACTTTTTCACCACTGCTCGATGTCTCCCAAATGCAAAATACCACTACTTTGCGGTAAAACAATGATTTATTCAAACTTTTTCAGCACTGCTCGATACCTCCCAGATGCAAAATACCTCAACTTTGTGGTATGTACAATGTTTTATTTAAACTTTTTCTTCACTGTTTGATATCTCCCAGATGCAAAATACCTCTACTTCGTGGTACGTACAATGTTTTATTCAAACTTTTTCAGCACTCTTCGATATCTGCCAGATGCAAAATACCACTACTTCATGGTACATACAATGATTTATTTAAACTTTTTCTGCACTGCTCGATATCTCCCAGATGCAAAATACCACTACTATGTGGTACATACAATGTTTTATCTAAACTTTATCAGCACTGCTCGATATCTCCCAGATGCAAAATACCACTAATATGCGGTACATACAATCATTTATTTAAACTTTTTCAGCACTGCTCAATATCTCCCAGATGCAAAATACCAATACTTTGTGGTACATACAATGTTTGATCTAAACTTTTTCAGCCCTGCTCGATATCTCCCAGATGCAAAATACCACTAATTTGCGGTACATACAACGTTTTATTTAAACTTTTTCAGCACTGCTCGATATCTGCCAGATTCAAAATACCACTACTTCGTGGTACATACAAAGTTTTATTTAAACTTTTTCAGCACTGCTCGATATCTCCCAAATGCAAAAGACCACTTTTTCGTGGTACATACAATAATGTATTTAAACTTTTTCAGCACTGCTCGATATACCACAGATGCAAAATACCACTACTTCGTGGTACATACAATGATTTATTTAAACTTTTTCAGCACTGCTCGATATCTCCCAGATGCAAAATACCACTACTTCGTGGTATACACAATGATTTATTAAAACTTTTTCAGCACCGCTCGATATCTGCCAGATGCAAAATACCACTACTTTGTGGTACATACAAAGTTTAATTTAAACATTTTCAGCACTGCTCTATATCTCCCAGATGCAAAATACCACTACTTTCTGGTACATACAATGATTTATTTAAACTTTTTCAGCACTGCTCGATATCTCACAGATGAAAAATACCACTACTTTGCGGTACATACAATGTTTTATTTAAACTTTTTCAGCACTGTTCTATATCTGCCAGATGCAAAATACCACTACTTCATGGTACATACAATGATTTATTTAAACTTTTTCAGCACTGCTCGATATCTCCCAGATGCAAAATACCACTACTTTGTGGTACATACAATGTTTTATTTAAACTTTTTCAGCACTGCTCGATTTCTTCCAGATGCAAAATACCACTACTTCGTGGTACATACAACGTTTTATATAAACTTCTTCAGCACTGCTCGATATCTGCCAGATGCAAAATACCACTACTTCGTGGTACATACAATGTTTTATTTAAACTTTTTCAGCACTGCTCGATATCTCCGAGATGCAAAAGACCACTACTTCGTGGTACATACAATGATTTATTTAAACTTTTTCAGCACTGCTCGATATCTCCACGATGCAAAATACCACTACTTCATGGTATATACAATGATTTATTAAAACTTTTTCAGCACCGCATGATATTTGCCAGAGGCAAAATACCACTACTTTGTGGTACATACAATGTTTAATTTAAACGATTTCAGCCCTGCTCAATATCTGCCAGATGCAAGTTACCACTACTTCGTGATACATACAATGATATATTTAAACTTTATCAGCAGTGCTCGATATCCCCCAAATGCAAAATACCCCTACTTTGCGGTACATACAATGTTTAATATAAACTTTTTCAGCACTGATCGATATCTCCCAGAAGCAAAATACCACTTCTTCAAGGTATATACAATGATTTATTTAAAGTTTTTCAGCACCGCAGGATATCTGCCAGATGCAATATACAACTACTTTGTGGTACATACAATGTTTAATTTCAACTTTTTCAGCATTGCTCGATATCTCCCAGATGCAAAATACCACTACTTCAAGGTATATACAATGATTTATTAAAACTTTTTCAGCACCGTTCGATATCTGCCAGATGCAAAATACCACTACTTCGTGGTACATACAATGATTCATTTAAACTTTTTCAGCACTGCTCGATATCTCCCAGATGCAAAATACCACTACTTTGTGGTACATACAATGTTTTCTTTAAACTTTTTCAGCACTGCTCAATTTCTTCCAGATACAAAATACCACTACTTCATGGTACATACAACGTTTTATATAAACTTTTTCAGCACTGCTCGATATCTCCCAGATGCAAACTAAAACTAATTTGCGGTACATACAATGATTTATTTAAACTTTTTCAGCACTGCTCAGTATCTCCCAGATGCAAAATACCACTACTTCATGGTACATACAATGATTTATTGAAACTTTTTCAGCACAGCTCAATATCTCCCAGATGCAAAATATTACTACTTCGTGGTACATACAATGTTTAATTTAAACTTTTTCAGCACTGCTCGATATCTCCCAGATGCAAAATACCACTACTTTGTGGTACATACAACGTTTTATTTTTACTTTTTCAGCACTGCTCGATATCTGCCTGATGCAAAAAACCACTACTTCGTGGTACATACATGTTTTATTTAAACTTTTTCAGCACTGCTCGATATCTCCCAGATGCAAAAGACCACTTCTTCGTGGTACATACAATAATGTATTTAAACTTTTTCAGCACTGCTCGATATCCCGCAGATGCAAAATACCACTACTTCGTGGTACATACAATGATATATTTAAACTTTTTCAGCACTGCTCGATATCTGCCTGATGCAAAATACCACTACTTCATGGTACATAGAATGATTTATTTAAACTTTTTCAGCACTGCTCGATATCTCCCAGATGCAAACTACCACTACTTTGTGGTACATACAATGTTTTATTTAAACTTTTTCAGCACTGCTCGATTTCTTCCAGATGCAAAATACCACTACTTCGTGGTACATACAATGTTTTATTTAAACTTTTTCAGCACTGCTCGATATCTCCCAGATGCAAAAGACCACTACTTCATGGTACATACAATGATTTATTTAAACTTTTTCTGCACTGCTCGATATCTCCATGATGCAAAATACCACTACTTCATGGTATATACAATGATTTATTAAAACTTTTTCAGCACCGCATTATATTTGCCAGATGCAAAATACCACTACTTTGTGGTACATACAATGTTTAATTTAGACTTTTTCAGCACTGCTCGATGTCTCCCAAATGCAAAATACCACTACTTTGCGGTAAAACAATGATTTATTCAAACTTTTTCAGCACTGCTCGATACCTCCCAGATGCAAAATACCTCAACTTTGTGGTACGTACAATGTTTTTTTTAAACTTTTTCTTCACTGTTTGATATCTCCCAGATGCAAAATACCACTACTTCGTGGTACGTACAATGTTTTATTCAAACTTTTTCAGCACTCTTCGATATCTGCCAGATGCAAAATACCACTACTTCATGGTACATACAATGATTTATTTAAACTTTTTCTGCACTGCTCGATATCTCCCAGATGCAAAATACCACTACTATGTGGTACATACAATGTTTTATCTAAACTTTTTCAGCACTGCTCGATACCTCCCAGATGCAAAATACCACTAATATGCGGTACATACAATCATTTATTTAAACTTTTTCAGCACTGCTCAATATCTCCCAGATGCAAAATACCACTACTTTGTGGTACATACAATGTTTGATCTAAACTTTTTCAGCCCTGCTCGATATCTCCCAGATGCAAAATACCACTAATTTGCGGTACATACAACGTTTTATTTAAACTTTTTCAGCACTGCTCGATATCTGCCAGATTCAAAATACCACTACTTCGTGGTACATACAAAGTTTTATTTAAACTTTTTCAGCACTGCTCGATATCTCCCAAATGCAAAAGACCACTTTTTCGTGGTACATACAATAATGTATTTAAACTTTTTCAGCACTGCTCGATATAACACAGATGCAAAATACCACTACTTCGTGGTACATACAATGATTTATTTAAACTTTTTCAGCACTGCTCGATATCTCCCAGATGCAAAATACCACTACTTCGTGGTATACACAATGATTTATTAAAACTTTTTCAGCACCGCTCGATATCTGCCAGATGCAAAATACCACTAATTTGTGGTACATACAATTTTTAATTTAAACATTTTCAGCACTGCTCTATATCTCCCAGATGCAAAATACCACTACTTTCTGGTACATACAATGATTTATTTAAACTTTTTCAGCACTGCTCGATATCTCACAGATGAAAAATACCACTACTTTGCGGTACATACAATGTTTTATTTAAAGTTTTTCAGCACTGTTCTATATCTGCCAGATGCAAAATACCTCTACTTCATGGTACATACAATGATTTATTTAAACTTTTTCAGCACTGCTCGATATCTCCC
This sequence comes from Schistocerca nitens, assembly GCF_023898315.1. Taxonomy (NCBI): domain Eukaryota; kingdom Metazoa; phylum Arthropoda; class Insecta; order Orthoptera; family Acrididae; genus Schistocerca; species Schistocerca nitens. The sequence continues at coordinate 67,617,072 of NC_064624.1, forward strand.
AGATGCAAAATACCACTACTTTGTGGTACATACAATGTTTTATTTAAACTTTTTCAGCACTGCTCGATTTCTTCCAGATGCAAAATACCACTACTTCGTGGTACATACAACGTTTTATATAAACTTTTTCAGCACTGCTCGATATCTGCCAGATGCAAAATACCACTACTTCGTGGTACATACAATGTTTTATTTAAACTTTTTCAGCACTGCTCGATATCTCCCAGATGCAAAAGACCACTACTTCGTGGTACATACAATGATTTATTTAAACTTTTTCAGCACTGCTCGATATCTCCACGATGCAAAATACCACTTCTTCATGGTATATACAATGATTTATTAAAACTTTTTCAGCACCGCATGATATTTGCCAGATGTAAAATACCACTACTTCGTGGTACATACAATGTTTAATTTAAACGTTTTCAGCCCTGCTCAATATCTACCAGATGCAAGTTACCACTACTTCGTGATACATACAATGATATATTTAAACTTTATCAGCAGTGCTCGATATCCCCCAAATGCAAAATACCACTACTTTGCGGTACATACAATGTTTAATATAAACTTTTTCAGCACTGATCGATATCTCCCAGAAGCAAAATACCACTTCTTCATGGTATATACAATGATTTATTTAAAGTTTTTCAGCACCGCAGGATATCTGCCAGATGCAAAATACAACTACTTTGTGGTACATACAATGTTTAATTTAAACTTTTTCAGCATTGCTCGATATCTCCCAGATGCAAAATACCACTACTTCAAGGTATATACAATGATTTATTAAAACTTTTTCAGCACCGTTCGATATCTGCCAGATGCAAAATACCACTACTTCATGGTACATACAATGATTCATTTAAACTTTTTCAGCACTGCTCGATATCTCCCAGATGCAAAATACCACTACTTTGTGGTACATACAATGTTTTCTTTAAACTTTTTCAGCACTGCTCAATTTCTTCCAGATGCAAAATACCAGTACTTCGTGGTACATACAACGTTTTATATAAACTTTTTCAGCACTGCTCGATATCTCCCAGATGCAAACTACCACTAATTTGCGGTACATACAATGATTTATTTAAACTTTTTCAGCACTGCTCAATGTCTCCCAGATGCAAAATACCACTACTTCATGGTACATACAATGATTTATTGAAACTTTTTCAGCACAGCTCAATATCTCCCAGATGCAAAATATTACTACTTCGTGGTACATACAATGTTTAATTTAAACTTTTTCAGCACTGCTCGATATCTCCCAGATGCAAAATACCACTACTTTGTGGTACATACAACGTTTTATTTTTACTTTTTCAGCACTGCTCGATATCTGCCTGATGCAAAAAACCACTACTTCGTGGTACATACAATGTTTTATTTAAACTTTTTCAGCACTGCTCGATATCTCCCAGATGCAAAAGACCACTTCTTCGTGGTACATACAATAATGTATTTAAACTTTTTCAGCACTGCTCGATATCCCGCAGATGCAAAATACAACTACTTCGTGGTACATACAATGATATATTTAAACTTTTTCAGCACTGCTCGATATCTGCCTGATGCAAAATACCACTACCTCATGGTACATACAATGATTTATTTAAACTTTTTCAGCACTGCTCGATATCTCCCACATGCAAAATACCACTACTTTGTGGTACATTCAATGTTTTATTTAAACTTTTTCAGCACTGCTCGATTTCTTCCAGATCCAAAATACCACTACTTCGTGGTACATACAATGTTTTATTTAAACTTTTTCAGCACTGCTCGATACCTCCCAGATGCAAAAGACCACTACTTCGTGGTACATACAATGATTTATTTAAACTTTTTCAGCACTGCTCGATATCTCCACGATGCAAAATACCGCTACTTCATGGTATATACAATGATTTATTAAAACTTTTTCAGCACCGCATGATATTTGCCAGATGCAAAATACCACTACTTTGTGGTACATACAATGTTTAATTTAAACGTTTTCAGCACTGCTCAATATCTGCCAGATGCAAGTTACCACTACTTCGTGATACATACAATGATATATTTAAACTTTATCAGCACTGCTCAGTATCCAACAAATGCAAAATACCACTACTTTGCGGTACATACAATGTTTAATATAAACTTTTTCAGCACTAATCGATATCTCCCAGAAGCAAAATACCACTTCTTCATGGTATATACAATTATTTATTTAAAGTTTTTCAGCACCGCAGGATATCTGCCAGATGCAAAATACAACTACTTTGTGGTACATACAATGTTTAATTTAAACTTTTTCAGCATTGCTCGATATCTCCCAGATGCAAAATACCACTACTTCATGGTATATACAATGATTTATTAAAACTTTTTCAGCACCGTTCGATATCTCCCAGATGCAAAATTCCACTACTTTGTGGTACATACAATGTTTAATTTAAACTTATTCAGCACTGTTCGATATCACCCAAATGCAAAATACCACTACTTTGCGGTACATACAATGATTTATTTTAACTTTTTCAGCACTGCTCAATATCTCCCAGATGCAAAATACCACTACTTCATGGTACATACAATGATTTATTGAAACTTTTTCAGCACAACTCGATACATCCCAGATGCAAAATAATACTACTTTGTGGTACATACAACGTTTAATTTAAACTATTTCAGCACTGCTCGATATCTCCCAGATGCAAAATACCACTAGTTTGTGGTACATACAACGTTTTATTTAAACTTTTTCAGCACTCGTCGATATCTGCCAGATGCAAAATACGACTACTTCATGGTACATACAATGATTTATTTAAACTTTTTCAGCACTGCTCGATATCTCCCAGATGCAAAATACCACTACTTTGTGGTACATACAATGTTTTCTTTAAACTTTTTCAGCACTGCTCGATTTCTTCCAGATGCAAAATACCACTACTTCGTGGTACATACAACGTTTTATATAAACTTTTTCAGCACTGCTCGATATCTGCCAGACGCAAAATACCACAACTTCGTTGTACATACAATGTTTCATTTAAACGTTTTCAGCACTGCTCGATATCTCCCAGATGCAAAAGAACACTACTTCGTGGTACATACAATGATTTAATTAAAATTTATTCAGCACTGCTCGATATCTCCCAGATGCAAAACACCACTACTTCATGGTATATACAATGATTTATTAAAACTTTTGCAGCACCGCTCGATATCTGCAGGATGCAAAATACCACTACTTTGTGGTACATACAATGTTTAATTTAAACTTTTTCAGCACTGGTCGATATCTGCCACATGCAAAATACCACTACTTCATGGTACATACAATGATTTATTTAAACTTTTTCAGCTCCGCTCGATATCTCCCAGATGCAAAATACCACTACTTTGTCGTACATACAATGTTTTATTTAAACTTTTTCAGCACTGGTTGATATCTCCCAGATGCAAACTACCACTAATTTGCGGTACATACAATGATTTATTTAAACTTTTTCAGCCATGCTCAATATCTCACAGGTGCAAAATACCACTACTTCATGGTACATACAATGATTTATTGAAACTTTTTCAGCACAGCTCAATATCTCCCAGATGAAAAAAAATTACTACTTCGTGGTTCATACAATGTTTAATTTAAACTTTTTCAGCACTGCTCGATATCTCCCAGATGCAAAATACCACTACTTTGTGGTACATACAACGTTTTATTTTTACTTTTTCAGCACTGCTCGATATCTGCCTGATGCAAAAAACCACTACTTCGTGGTACATACAATGTTTTATTTAAACTTTTTCAGCACTGCTCGATATCTCCCAGATGCAAAAGACCACTTCTTCGTGGTACATACAATAATGTATTTAAACTTTTTCAGCACTGCTCGATATCCCGCAGATGCAAAATACCACTACTTCGTGGTACATACAATGATATATTTAAACTTTTTCAGCACCCCTCGATATCGGCCAGATGAAAAATACCACTACTTTGTGATACATACAATGTTTAAATTAAACTTTTTCAGCATTGCTCGATATCTCCCAGATGCAAAATACCACTACTTCATGGTATATACAATGATTTATTAAAACTTTTTCAGCACTGCTAGATATCTGCAAGATGCAAAATACCATAACTTTGTGGTACATACAATGTTTAATTTAAACTTTTTCAGCACTGATCACTATCTCCCAGATGCAAAATACCACTACTTCGTGGTACCTACAATGATTTATTTAAACTTTTTCAGCACAGCTCGATATCTGCCAGATGCTAATTCCACTACTTCGTGGTACATACAATGTTTAATGTAGACTTTTTCAGCACTGCTCGATGTCTCCCAAATGCAAAATACCACTATTTTGCGGTACAAACAATGATTTATTCAAACTTTTTCAGCACTGCTCGATACCTCCCAGATGCAAAATACCTCAACTTTGTGGTACGTACAATGTTTTATTTAAACTTTTTCTTCACTGTTCGATATCTCCCAGATGCAAAATACCACTACTTCGTGGTACATACAATGTTTTATTCAAACTTTTTCAGCACTGTTCTATATCTGCCAGATGCAAAATACCACTACTTCATGGTACATACAATTACTTATTTAAACTTTTTCTGCACAGCTCGATATCTCCCAGATGCAAAATACCACTACTTTGTGGTACATACAATGTTTTATCTAAACTTTTTCAGCACTGCTCGATATCTCCCAGATGCAAAATACCACTAATTTGCGGTACATACAATCATTTATTTAAACTTTTTCAGCACTGCTCAATATCTCCCAGATGCAAAATACCACTACTTTGTGGTACATACAATGTTTGATCTAAACTTTTTCAGCACTGCTCGATATCTCCCAGATGCAATATACCACTAATTTGCGGTACATACAACGTTTTATTTAAACTTTTTCAGCACTGCTTGATATCTGCCAGATTCAAAATAACACTACTTCATGGTACATACAAAGTTTTATTTAAACTTTTTCAGCACTGCTCGATATCCCAAATGCAAAAGACCACTTTTTCGTGGTACATACAATAATGTATTTAAACTTTTTCAGCACTGCTCGATATACCACAGATGCAAAATACCACTACTTCGTGGTACATACAGCGATTTATTTAAACTTTTTCAGCACTGCTCGATATCTCCCAGATGCAAAATACCACTACTTCGTGGTATATACAATGATTTATTAAAACTTTTTCAGCACCGCTCGATATCTGCCAGATGCAAAATACCACTACTTCATGGTACATACAATGATTTATTTAAACTTTTTCAGCACTGCTCGATATCTCCCAGATGCAAAATACCACCACTTTGTGGTGCATACAATGTTTTATTTAAACTTTTTCAGCACTGCTCTATTTCTTCCAGATGCAAAATACCACTACTTCGTGGTACATACAACGTTTTATATAAACTTTTTCAGCACTGCTCGATATCTGCCAGATGCAAAATACCACTACTTCGTGGTACATACAATGTTTTATTTAAACTTTTTCAGCACTGCTCGATATCTCCCAGATGCAAAAGACCACTACATCGTGGTACATACAATGATTTATTTAAACTTTTTCAGCACTGCTCGATATCTCCACGATGCAAAATACCACTACTTCATGGTATATACAATGATTTATTAAAACTTTTTCACCACCGCATGATATTTGCCAGATGCAAAATACCACTACTTTGTGGTACATACAATGTTTAATTTAACGTTTTCAGCACTGCTCAATATCTGCCAGATGCAAGTTACCACTACTTCGTGATACATACAATGATATATTTAAACTTTATCAGCACTGCTCGATATCCCCCAAATGCAAAATACCACTACTTTGCGGTACATACAATGTTTAATTTAAACTTTTTCAGCACTGATCGATATCTCCCAGAAGCAAAATACCACTTCTTCATGGTATATACAATGATTTATTAAGAGTTTTTCAGCACCGCAGGATATCTGCCAGATGCAAAATACCACTACTTTGTGGTACATACAATGTTTAATTTAAACTTTTTCAGCATTGCTCGAAATCTCCCAGATGCAAAATACCACTACTTCATGGTATATACAATGATTTATTAAAACTTTTTCAGCACCATTCGATATCTGCCAGATGCAAAATACCACTACTTTGTGGTACATACAATGTTTAATTTAAACTTATTCAGCACTGTTCGATATCACCCAAATGAAAAATACCACTACTTTGCGGTACATACAATGATTTATTTTAACTTTTTCAGCACTGCTCACTATCTCTCAGATGTAAAATACCACTACTTCGTGGTACATACAATGATTTATTGATACTTTTTCAGCACAGCTCGATATATCCCAGATGCAAATATTACTACTTTGTGGTACATACAATGTTTAATTTAAACTATTTCAGCACTGCTCGATATCTCCCAGATGCAAAATACCACTAGTTTGTGGTACATACAACGTTTTATTTAAACTTTTTCAGCATTGTACGATATTTGCCAGATGCAAAATACCACTACTTCGTGGTACATACAATGTTTTATTTAAACTTTTTCAGCACTGCTCGATATCTCCCAGATGCAAAAGACCACTACTTCGTGGTACATAAAATAATGTATTTAGACTTTTTCAGCACTGCTCGATATCCCGCAGATGCAAAATACCACTACTTCGTGGTACATACACTGATTTATTTAAACTTTTTCAGCACTGCTCGATATACCACAGATGCAAAATACCACTACTTTGTGGTACATACAATGTTCAATTTAAACTTTTTCAGCACTGCTCACTATCTTGCAGATGTAAAATAACACTACTTCGTGGTACATACAACGTTTTATATAAACTTTTTCAGCACTGCTCGATATCTGCCAGATGCAAAATACCACTACTTTGTGGTACACACAATGTTTTATTTAAACTTTTTCAGCACTGCTCGATATCTGCCAGATGCAAAAGACCACTACTTCGTGGTACATACAATGATTTATTTAAATTTTTTAAGCACTGCTCGATATCTCCCTGATGCAAAAGACCACTACTTCGTGGTACATACAATTACTTATTTAACCTTTTTCAGCACTGCTCGATATCCCCCAGATGCAAAATACCACTACTTTGCGGTACATACAATGTTTTATTTAAACTTTTTCAGCACTGCTCGATATCTCCCAGATGCAAAATACCACTTCTTCATGGTATATACAATGATTTATTAAAACTTTTTCAGCACCGCTCGATATCTGCCAGATGCAAATACCACTACTTTGTGGTACATACAGTGTTTAATTTAAACTTTTTCAGCACTGCTCTATATCTCCCAGATGCAAAAGACCACTACTTCATGGTACATACAATGATTTTTTTAAACTTTTTCAGCACAGCTCGATATCTGCCAGATGCCAAATACCACTACTTCGTGGTACATACAATGTTTAATTTAAACTTGTTCAGCACTGCTCGATATCTCCCAGATGCAAAATACCACTACTTTGTGGTACATACAATGTTTTATTTAAACTTTTTCAGCACTGCTCGATATCTCCGAGATGCAAAATACCACTTCTTTGTGGTATATACAATGATTTATTAAAACTTTTTCAGCACTGCTCGATATCTGCCAGATGCAAAATACCGCTACTTTGTGCTACATACAATGTTTAATTTATACTTTTTCAGCACTGCTTTATAGCTCCCAGATGCAAAATACCACTAGTTTGCGGTACATACAATGATTTATTTAAACATTTTCAGCTCTGCTTGATATCTCCCAAATGCAAAATACGACTACTTTGCGGAATATACAATGATTTATTTAAACTTTTTCAGCACTGCTCGATATCTCCCAGATGCAAAATACCTCTACTTTGTGGTACGTACAATGTTTTATATAAACTTTTTCAGCACTGCTCGATATCTGCCAGATGCAAAATACCACTACTTTGTAGTACATACAATGTTTTATCTAAACTTTTGCAGCACTGCTCGATATCTCCCAGATGCAAAATACAACTAATTTGCGGTACATACAATCATTTATTTAAACTTTTTCAGCACTGCTCAATATCTCCCAGATGCAAAATACCACTACTTTGTGGTACATACAATGTTTGATCTAAACTTTTTCAGCACTGCTCGATATCTGCCAGATGCAAAATACCACTACTTCATGGTACATACAATGATTTATTTAAACTTTTTCTGCACAGCTCGATATCTGCCAGATGCAAAATACCACTACTTTGTGGTACATACAATGTTTTATCTAAACCTTTTCAGCACTGCTCGATATCTCCCAGATGCAAAATACCACTAATTTGCGGTACATACAATGTTTTATTTAAACTTTTTCAGCACTGTTCGATATCTGCCAGATTCAAAATACCACTACTTCGTGGTACATACAAAGTTTTATTTAATCTTTTTCAGCACTGCTCGATATCCCAAATGCAAAAGACCACTTTTTCGTGGTACATACAATAATGTATTTAAACTTTTTCTGCACTGCTTTATATCTCCCAGATGCAAAATACCACTAGTTTGCAGTACATACAATGATTTATTTAAACATTTTCAGCTCTGCTTGATATCTCCCAAATGCAAAATACGACTACTTTGCGGAACATACAATGATTTATTTAAACTTTTTCAGCACTGCTCGATATCTCCCAGATGCAAAATACCTCTACTTTGTGGTACGTACAATGTTTTATATAAACTTTTTCAGCACTGCTCGATATCTGCCAGATGCAAAATACCACTACTTCGTGGTACATACAATGTTTTATTTAAACTTTTTCAGCACTGCTCGATATCTCCCAGATGCAAAAGACAACTACTTCATGGTATATACAATGATTTATTAAAACTTTTTCAGCACCGCATGATATTTGCCAGATGCAAAATACCACTACTTTGTGGTACATACAATGTTTAATTTAAACGTTTTCAGCACTGCTCAATATCTGCCAGATGCAAGTTACCACTACTTCGTGATACATACAATGATATATTTAAACTTTATCAGCACTGCTCGATATCCCCCAAATGCAAAATACCACTACTTTGCGGTACATACAATGTTTAATTTAAACTTTTTCAGCACTGATCGATATCTCCCAGAAGCAAAATACCACTTCTTCATGGTATATACAATGATTTATTAAAAGTTTTTCAGCACCGCAGGATATCTGCCAGATGCAAAATACCACTACTTTGTGGTACAAACAATGTTTAATTTAAACTTTTTCAGGATTGCTCGATATCTCCCAGATGCAAAATACCACTACTTCATGGTATATACAATGATTTATTAAAAGTTTTTCAGCACCGCTCGATATCTGCCAGATGCAAAATACCACTACTTTGTGGTACATACAATGTTTAATTTAAACTTATTCAGCACTGTTCGATATCACCCAAATGCAAAATACCACTACTTTGCGGTACATACAATGATTTATTTTAACTTTTTCAGCACTGCTCAATATCTCCCATATGTAAAATACCACTACTTCGTGGTACATACAATGATTTATTGAAACTTTTTCAGCACAGCTCGATATATCCCAGATGCAAAGTATTACTACTTTGTTGTACATACAATGTTTAATTTAAACTATTTCAGCACTGCTCGATATCTCCCAGATGCAAAATACCACTAGTTTGTGGTACATACAACGTTTTATTTAAACTTTTTCAGCATTGTACGATATTTGCCAGATGCAAAATACCACTACTTCGTGGTACATACAATGTTTTATTTAAACTTTTTCAGCACTGCTCGATATCTCCCAGATGCAAAAGACCACTACTTCGTGGTACATACAATGATTTATTTAAACATTTTCAGCACTGCTCGATATCTCCCAGATGCAAAACACCACTACTTCGTGGTACATACAATAATGTATTTAGACTTTTTTAGCACTGCTCGATAGCCCGCAGATGCAAAATACCACTACTTCGTGGTACATACACTGATTTATTTAAACTTTTTCAGCACTGCTCGATATCTCCCAGATGCAAAATACCACTTCTTTGTGATACATACAATGTTTAATTTAATCTTTTTCAGCACTGCTCCATATCTCTCAGATGGAAAAAACCACTACTTTGTGGTACATACAATGATTTATTTAAACTTTTTCAGCACTGCTTGATATCTCCCAGATGAAAAATACCACTACTTTGTGGTACATACAATGTTTTATGTAAACTTTTTCAGCACTGGTCGATATCTGCCAGATGCAAAATACCACTACTTCATGGTACATACAATGATTTATTTAAACTTTCTCAGCACTGCTCGATATCAACCAGATGCAAAATACCACTACTTTGTGGTACATACAATGTTCTATTTAAACTTTTTCAGCACTGCTCGATATCTTGCAGATGTATAATAACACTACTTCGTGGTACATACAACGTTTTATATAAACTTTTTCAGCACTGCTCGATATCTCCCAGATGCAAAATACCACTACTTCATGGTACATACAATGATTTATTTAAACTTTCTCAGCACTGCTCGATATCAACCAGATGCAAAATACCACTACTTCGTGGTACACACAATGTTTTATTTAAACTTTTTCAGCACTGCTCGATATCTGCCAGATGCAAAAGACCACTACTTCATGGTACATACAATGATTTATTTAAATTTTTTCAGCACTGCTCGATATCTCCCTGATGCAAAAGACCACTACTTCGTGGTACATACAATTACTTATTTAACCTTTTTCAGCACTGCTCGATATCCCCCAGATGCAAAATACCACTACTTTGCGGTACATACAATGTTTTATTTAAACTTTTTCGGCAATGCTCGATATCTCCCAGATGCAAAATACCACTTCTTCATGGTATATGTAATGATTTATTAAAACTTTTTCAGCACCGCTCGATATCTGACAGATGCAAAATACCACTACTTTGTGATACATACAATGTTTAATTTAATCTTTTTCAGCATTGCTCGATATCTCCCAGATGCAAAATACCACTACTCCATGGTATATACAATGATTTATTACAACATTTTCAATACTGCTCGATATCTGTAAGATGCAATATACCACTACTTTGTGGTACATACAATGTTTAATTTAATCTTTTTCAGCACTACTCACTCTCTCCCAGATGCAAAATACCACTACTTCGTGGTACATACAATGATTTATTTAAACTTTTTCAGCACAGCTCGATATCTGCCAGATGCCAAATACCACTACTTTGAGGTACATACAATGTTTAATTTAAACTTGTTCAGCACTGCTCGATATCTCCCAGATGCAAAATACAACTACTTTGTGGTACATACAATGTTTTATTTAAACTTTTTCAGCACTGCTCGATATCTCCGAGATGCAAAATACCACTACTTTGTGGTATATACAATGATTTATTAAAACTTTTTCAGCACTGCTCGATATCTGCCAGATGCAAAATACCGCTACTTTGTGGTACATACAATGTTTAATTTATACTTTTTCAGCACTGCTTTATATCTCCCAGATGCAAAATACCACTAGTTTGCGGTACATACAATGATTTATTTAAACATTTTCAGCTCTGCTTGATATCTCCCAAATGCAAAATACGACTACTTTGCGGAACATACAATGATTTATTTAAACTTTTTCAGCACTGCTCGATATCTCCCAGATGCAAAATACCTCTACTTTGTGGTACGTACAATGTTTTATATAAACTTTTTCAGCACTGCTCGATATCTGCCAGATGCAAAATACCACTACTTTGTGGTACATACAATGTTTTATCTAAACTTTTTCAGCACTGCTCGATATCTCCCAGATGCAAAATACCACTAATTTGCGGTACATACAATCATTTATTTAAACTTTTTCAGCACTGCTCAATATCTCCCAGATGCAAAATACCACTACTTTGTGGTACATACAATGTTTGATCTAAACTTTTTCAGCACTGCTCGATGTCCCCCAAATGCAAAATACCACTACTTCATGGTACATACAATGATTTATTTAAACTTTTTCTGCACAGCTCGATATCTCCCAGATGCAAAATACCACCACTTTGTGGTACATACAATGTTTTATCTAAACTTTTTTAGCACTGCTCGATATCTCCCAGATGCAAAATACCACTAATTTGCGGTACATACAATCGTTTATTTAAACTTTTTCAGCACTGCTCAATATCTCCCAGATGCAAAATACCACTACTTTGTGGTACATACAATGTTTGATCTAAACATTTTCAGCACTGCTCGATATCTCCCAGATGCAAAATACCACTAATTTGCGGTACATACAACGTTTTATTTAAACTTTTTCAGCACTGCTCGATATCTGCCAGATTCAAAATACCACTACTTCGTGGTACATACAAAGTTTTATTTAAACTTTTTCAGCACTGCTCGATATCCCAAATGCAAAAGACCACTTTTTCGTGGTACATACAATAATGTATTTAAACTTTTTCAGCACTGCTCGATATACCACAGATGCAAAATACCACTACTTCGTGGTACATACAGTGATTTATTTAAACTTTTTCAGCACTGCTCGATATCTCCCAGATGCAAAATACCACTGCTTCGTGGTATATACAATGATTTATTAAAACTTTTTCAGCACCGCTCGATATCTGCCAGATGCAAAATACCACTACTTCATGGTACATACAATGATTTATTTAAACTTTTTCAGCACTGCTCGATATCTCCCAGATGCAAAATACCACCACTTTGTGGTACATACAATGTTTTATTTAAACTTTTTCAGCACTGCTCGATTTCTTCCAGATGCAAAATACCACTACTTCGTGGTACATACAACGTTTTATATAAACTTTTTCAGCACTGCTCGATATCTGCCAGATGCAAAATAGCACTACTTCGTGGTACATACAATGTTTTATTTAAACTTTTTCAGCACTGCTCGATATCTCCCAGATGCAAAAGACCACTACTTCGTGGTACATACAATGATTTATTTAAACTTTTTCAGCACTGCTCGATATCTCCACGATGCAAAATACCACTACTTCATGGTATATACAATGATTTATTAAAACTTTTTCAGCACCGCATGATATTTGCCAGATGCAAAATACCACTACTTTGTGGTACATACAATGTTTAATTTAAACGTTTTCAGCACTGCTCAATATCTGCCAGATGCAAGTTACCACTACTTCTTGATACATACAATGATATATTTAAACTTTATCAGCACTGCTCGATATCCCCCAAATGCAAAATACCACTACTTTGCGGTACATACAATGTTTAATTTAAACTTTTTCAGCACTGATCGATATCTCCCAGAAGCAAAATACCACTTCTTCATGGTATATACAATGATTTATTAAGAGTTTTTCAGCACCGCAGGATAACTGCCAGATGCAAAATACCACTACTTTGTGGTACATACAATGTTTAATTTAAACTTTTTCAGCATTGCTCGATATCTCCCAGATGCAAAATACAACTACTTCATGGTATATACAATGATTTATTAAAACTTTTTCAGCACCGTTCGATATCTTCCAGATGCAAAATACCACTACTTTGTGGTACATACAATGTTTAATTTAAACTTATTCAGCACTGTTCGATATCACCCAAATGCAAAATACCACTACTTTGCGGTACATACAATGATTTATTTTAACTTTTTCAGCACTGCTCACTATCTCCCAGATGTAAAATACCACTACTTCGTGGTACATACAATGATTTATTGAAACTTTTTCAGCACAGCTCGATATATCCCAGATGCAAAATATTACTACTTTGTGGTACATACAATGTTTAATTTAAACTATTTCAGCACTGCTCGATATCTCCCAGATGCAAAATACCACTAGTTTGTGGTACATACAACGTTTTATTTAAACTTTTTCAGCATTGTACGATATTTGCCAGATGCAAAATACCACTACTTCGTGGTACATACAATGTTTTAGTTAAACTTTTTCAGCACTGCTCGATATCTCCCAGATGCAAAAGACCACTACTTCGTGGTACATACAATAATGTATTTAGACTTTTTCAGCACTGCTCGATATCCCGCAGATGCAAAATACCACTACTTCGTGGTACATACACTGATTTAGTTATACTTTTTCAGAACTGCTCGATATCTCCCAGATGCAAAATACCACTTCTTTGTGGTACATACAATGTTTAATTTAAACTTTTTCAGCACTGCTCCATATCTCTCAGATGCAAAATACCACTACTTTGTGGTACATACAATGATTTATTTAAACTTTTTCAGCACTGCTTGATACCTCCCAGATGAAAAATACCACTACTTTGCGGTACATACAATGTTTTATGTAAACTTTTTCAGCACTGGTCGATATCTGCCAGATGCAAAATACCACTACTTCATGGTACATACAATGATTTATTTAAACTTTCTCAGCACTGCTCGATATCAACCAGATGCAAAATACCACTACTTTGTGGTACATACAATGTTCTATTTAAACTTTTTCAGCACTGCTTGATATCTTGCAGATGTAAAATAACACTACTTCGTGGTACATACAACGTTTTATATAAACTTTCTCAGCACTGCTCAATATCTGCCAGATGCAAAATACCACTACTTCGTGGTACACACTATGTTTTATTTAAACTTTTTCAGCACTGCTCGATATCTGCCAGATGCAAAAGACCACTACTTCGTGGTACATACAATGATTTATTTAAATTTTTTCAGCACTGCTCAATATCTCCCTGATGCAAAAGACCACTACTTCGTGGTACATACAATTACTTATTTAACCTTTTTCAGCACTGCTCGATATCCCCCAGATGCAAAATACCACTACTTTGCGGTACATACAATGTTTTATTTAAACTTTTTCAGCACTGCTCGATATCTCCCAGATGCAAAATACCACTTCTTCATGGTATATACAATGATTTATTAAACCTTTTTCAGCACCGCTCGATATCTGCCAGATGCAAATACCACTACTTTGTGGTACATACAATGTTTAATTTAAACTTTTTCAGCACTGCTCTATATCTCCCAGATGCAAAAGACCACTACTTCATGGTACATACAATGATTTTTTTAAACTTTTTCAGCACTGCTCGATATCCCCCAGATGCAAAATACCACTACGTTGCGGTACATACAATGATTTATTTAAACTTTTTCAGCACTGCTCGATATCTCCGAGATGCAAAATACCACTTCTTCATGGTATATACAATGATTTATTAAAACTTTTTCAGCACCACTCGACATCTGCCAGATGCAAAATACCACTACTTTGTGGTACATACAATGTTTAATTTATACTTTTTCAGCATTGCTCGATATCTCCCAGATGCAAAATACCACTACTTCATGGTATATACAATGATTTATAACAACTTTTTCAATACTGCTCGATATCTGTAAGATGCAATATACCACTACTTTGTGGTACATACAATGTTTAATTTAATCTTTTTCAGCACTACTCACTATCTCCCAGATGCAAAATACCACTACTTTGGGGTACATACAATGATTTATTTAAACTTTTTCAGCACAGCTCGATATCTGCCAGATGCCAAATTCCACTACTTCGTGGTACATACAATGTTTAATTTAAACTTGTTCAGCACTGCTCGATATCTCCCAGATGCAAAATACCACTACTTTGTGGTACATACAATGTTTTATTTAAACTTTTTCAGCACTGCTCGATATCTCCGAGACGCAAAATACCACTACTTTGTGGTATATACAATGATTTATTAAAACTTTTTCAGCACTGCTCGATATCTGCCAGATGCAAAATACTGCTACTTTGAGGTACATACAATGTTTAATTTATACTTTTTCAGCACTGCTTTATATCTCGCAGATGCAAAATACCACTAGTTTGCGGTACATACAATGATTTATTTAAACATTTTCAGCTCTGCTTGATATCTCCCAAATGCAAAATACCACTACTTTGCGGAACATACAATGATTTATTTAAACTTTTTCGCACTGCTCGATATCTCCCAGATGCAAAATACCTCTACTTTGTGGTACGTACAATGTTTTATATAAACTTTTTCAGCACTGCTCGATATCTGCCAGATGCAAAATACCACTACTTCGTGGTACATACAATGTTTTATTTAAACTTTTTCAGCACTGCTCGATATCTCCCAGATGCAAAAGACCACTACTTCGTGGTACATACAATGATTTATTTAAACATTTTCAGCACTGCTCGATATCTCCACGATGCAAAATACCACTACTTCATGGTATATACAATGATTTATTAAAACTTTTTCAGCACCGCATGATATTTGCCAGATGCAAAGTACCACTACTTTGTGGTACATACAATGTTTAATTTAAACGTTTTCAGCACTGCTCAATATCTGCCAGATGCAAGTTACCACTACTTCTTGATACATACAATGATATATTTAAACTTTATCAGCACTGCTCGATATCCCCCAAATGCAAAATACCACTACTTTGCGGTACATACAATGTTTAATTTAAACTTTTTCAGCACTGATCGATATCTCCCAGAAGCAAAATACCACTTCTTCATGGTATATACAATGATTTATTAAAAGATTTTCAGCACCGCAGGATATCTGCCAGATGCAAAATACCACTACTTTGTGGTACATACAATGTTTAATTTAAACTTTTTCAGCATTGCTCGATATCTCCCAGATGCAAAATACCACTACTTCATGGTATATACAATGATTTATTAAAAGTTTTTCAGCACCGCTCGATATCTGCCAGATGCAAAATACCACTACTTTGTGGTACATACAATGTTTAATTTAAACTTATTCAGCACTGTTCGATATCACCCAAATGCAAAATACCACTACTTTGCGGTACATACAATGATTTATTTTAACTTTTTCAGCACTGCTAAATATCTCCCAGATGCAAAATACCACTACTTTGTGGTACATACAATGATTTATTGAAACTTTTTCAGCACAGCTCGATATATCCCAGATGCAAAATATTACGACTTTGTGGTACATACAATGTTTAATTTAAACTATTTCAGCACTGCTCGATATCTCCCAGATGCAAAATACCACTAGTTTGTGGTACATACAACGTTTTATTTTAACTTTTTCAGCACTGCACGACATTTGCCAGATGCAAAATACCACTACTTCGTGGTACATACAATCTTTTATTTAAACTTTTTCAGCACTGCTCGATATCTCCCAGATGCAAAAGACCACTACTTCGTGGTACATACAATAATGTATTTAGACTTTTTCAGCACTGCTCGATATCCCGCATATGCAAAATACCACTACTTCGTGGTATATACACTGATTTATTTAAACTTTTTCAGCACTGCTCGATATCTCCCAGATGAAAAATACCACTACTTTGCGGTACATACAATGTTTTATTTAAACTTTTTCAGCACTGGGCGATATCTGCCAGATGCAAAATACCACTACTTCATGGTACACACAATGTTTTATTTAAACTTTTTCAACAGTGCTCGATATCTCCCAGATGCAAAAAACCACTACTTTGTGGTACATACAATGATTTATTAGAGCTTTTTCAGCACTGCTCGATATCAGCCAGATACAAAATACCACTACTTCGTGGTACATACAATGTTTTATTTAAACTTCTTCAACACTGCTCGA